>NW_009922805.1:0-11001 GCF_000696875.1 Nestor notabilis | reverse complement strand
TAGAGTTGCAGTGGTGTGTAGAGAGCGTGTTGTATGCGTAGGAATGACGGGGGCACCCAGAAATGTTGAGTTTTGACGTCTTTCGTGGTGCTGAGCCCAGCACCGGCCCAGAGGAGGGTCTTCTCGCCTTGGGGAGTGCTAAAGCCCTTGTCTTCTTGTGCCTGAGCTTGCTGGGATGAGGTCAGACCTCGGCGACCCCCTTCTCCCTTCTGCTCCTGCTGCGGTCCCCGGAGCTGAGGGCCGGTGGCGTCAGTGCTCATGGAGCTGTGTCATTCCCCGTATCCCGCTACTCGCCCCAGAGAGACGCAATGTGAAGAGCTGCTACCTGGAGCTGTTGGCAGTATTGCCTTTCAGACGTCTGAACATCTAACTTTCCCAAACCTAAATGAAGCTGCCTTCCCCTCGAGAAAGGTGGCTTTGGTTCAGAGGGTGGAAAAAGGGATGTCTGTGGCACATAGGCAGCTTCCTCTGTGGAGATGAACACCTGGTGTTCATCACCCTGAGTTCCCCCTCTGACTTCATTTGAAACAGTAGGTTTGTGATTCCTCTGAAGCATCTGCGTATAGTGGGCACTAATCCATGTTTGCTCCTGGTGGCATGTGTCTCTTGAGCCACAGGCTGGAGCTCCCTGCAGCCTGCTCTGGCGAGGTCCCCCTATGGCAAGCACAGCAGCAGGGAGAGACACTGTAGTGTGTATCTGCTGTTGAAGCTAGCTACAGCCTGTCCCTGAAGACTGTCCTAAAGCATAGGTGTCTACTGCTGAGAATATATGCTTCAAATGCATAGTGGTAGGAATGCACAGGAACCTCCACAGGGAGACCAGAGGAATGAGTTGCTGCCAGCAAACCCTGTGATCACTGAGGATTTTGCAGCAGTTTACAATTGAGTGACAAATACATGCTTGTGTCACATTTTTTTTGTTCCTTAAAGTGCAGTCGTTGTGTATCATGTACAAAAATGCTCTGATGAGAAGGGTATCAGTAGTTCTGTTGCTATTCCTGAGCTGCAGAGAAAGCATGGATGACTGAATAGCTGTAACTCCTAGACTTGTGTCTCAGCTGTTGAAACGTTACTTATAATTTGATTAAATGCACTGATTCTCAGGTAGGCAAATGGCACGAGTTGCATCCTTTTGTCTGTTAAATCTTGCTTGGTGTGGCAGCCTTACAAAGACTTTCTAGATAATAACTGTTTGTAGCTGTCACTATTCCTGTGTGTTTTGGCCTACAGGTCAAAAAAATCTTACTGCTAGTAATCTGCAGGCATTAGGACAGTAGGAAAATTTGGGGTTTTGCTGTAACCACCGCAGACTGAAAATGCAAACTGCCTCTTAGTTATGCTTTAAAGTACATGTAGTTAAATTACTCATTTCAGACAGAACTGGAGGATTGTTTCCACCTAATCCTGCGCCCCACCTCCACCCTCCCTTTCAGTTATGGGAGAATAGAAACTGGACAAAAGTTACTACTGCTTATAGCAAAGCTACTGGCAGGAAATTTTCTCAGGTGGAAAATCATGCATGCAGAAACTTGTCCTTTAGACCTAATTTTTTGAGATAATGAATCAGTAGTATGAATTAAGTGTTAGTTTTTTATTTTGTAGCAATGTATCAACAGTCGGCACTGCCTTAAGGGAAGAAAAAAATGCAGAAAATTTTACTACCGATATCATACCATGTCTGCTGCTACTTATCTGTAGTTAAGTCAGCATTCTAGTATTTTATTGCTTCTTTTATAGGTGTGGTTTAGTCTCAGGTTAGCTACCTACACATCTCATGTATGTAGTGTATATCAGGCATATATATGCCTGATACATATGTACAAGTTACATATGTTGCAGTGTGCATGTACCATAAAGTTATCTATAAGCAGGGTTTGGTTTATTTTTATGTGTGTTTCCATGTTTCAGGCAATAAAATCGAACTGAAATGGACTTTGATTTTTCTTTGTTCTATGGCAGGAAATTACAGTAATCATCATGCTGACCAAGTAACTTTTTTTTTTTCTTTTATGTTTTAATCTTATAGGTCAAGTAATTCTGCAGACATCTCCTAGAGTCGCAGGTAGGTTTAAAACACAGCATGCACATGTATCAGTAAGCTGAAGGTAATAGTGAAGATATATAGACTTAGAGAAGGTGAAAATTTAAATTCCACTATTGTGATACCTAACCTTTTGCTCTGGTTTTCCTATAAAGGCAGATAATTGTCTTTGTGAGGTCAAAAGAGACTTGCTCTAAGTCCTAAACAAAATACTATTGTATCCGATTGTCTCAAAAGATGTAATATTATTTACGTAGTGAAGAGTTTGATGACACTGGCAGGAATTGCAATTTCACTTACAGGTATGGGATTAACATATAAAAGCAAACAATAAATCACTAAAATAACTTAAGTGCCTAATATGGGATTTAAGGTGCTTGTTCCACCAAATCAGTTTTTCAGTAAGTTGATAATTTTCCAATCTTATTGTGACATTTTGTGCATAGTTTATTCTGGGAAATGTAAAAGACTGAAATAAGTTGTCAGTGTATATTCAAATAAATTTGAGTCATTCTTGTTTTATATTTTATCTCCCAGGCTTTCAACCATGGATAGCCTCTGTGCAGCAAATACCACTTTTGCACTCGACCTCTTAAGAAAGCTGTGTGAGAACAGAAGCGGGCAGAATCTGTTTTTTTCTCCTTTTAGTATTTCTTCTGCACTGTCTATGGTTTTGCTGGGTTCAAAAGGTAACACTGAAGCCCAAATAGTAAAGGTATGTGTAAATAAACCTAGTGTATTGAATTTGATGGGACTATATGAACAGCAAATCTGTATTATAGACTGTGACCTGAACTTCTGCTAAACTATTATCATTCTGGTTTCAGAAAGCAGAGGTCTTTATTTGGTGTGTATGTAAGCAGTACCTGTTTTTATTGGTTTTCTAGGAGGACCTTTCTTTGGTATGAAATTTAGAGGTTCCTGTTTGGTTTTGTATATGTGTTTTTTTGTGTTTGGTCTTTTGAGACAGATCTTCCCTTGGTATGTCATTAAGAGTTACCTGGGATTTTTTGTGTAGGTTTGATGAATCTAGCTACATAAAATACTTTCTTCCACTATGTTCTTTTTGCTTAGTATCAGACTATACATGTTTTGAAAATGTAACCAGGGTGAACTTTTCTTAAACTTGCTCAAGTGGCAAATACCACTTGGTGTATTTTTTACATATGCAACTGACTATTAAATGTATAATCAGTCGTTTTTGTTCCTATGTTTGCCTCTTTTGGGAAGTGGAAAAGGAGAATAAACACACATTTTGTTTTTATTGTACGGAAGTTTCTCTAAATTTGTATTGTTGCCATTCTTGGAGCCATCTGCGTGTAGTCCTGGGCTATTGGCTGTAGATGGCCCTGCTTGAGCAAGGGGTTGTACCAGATGGTCTCCAGAAGTCCCTTCCAATTTTAATGATTCTGTGATCCTCTAATGCTTGGCTTGAGTGAAGGAAACTAAATACTGCTGACTCTTCTGCTCCCTAATTCTTTACTTGTACAACATCTGGCTGGGTGCATCATATGTGACTTGCATGATAAGCTCCGGCTGGGAGGCTTGATGAAAAATCTTTTGTCTTCCAACTCAGTTTTCTAAACCCAAAAGTCATTTACAAAAATATCATGTTGCAGCAAGTGTGTTTAGGGAGGGCATGGACTCTTGCTGAGGATGTTTGTCATTCTACAGGTGCTTTCTCTGAAAAAAGCTGAGGATGCTCACAATGGGTATCAATCACTTCTCTCTGAAATTAATGATCCAAACACCGAATATGTACTGAGAACTGCTAACAGACTTTATGGAGAAAAGACATTTGAGTTTCTCTCAGTAAGTAACCATTAAATTTGTATGTCTCTTTTTTAGTATAATGTATTGGCTTCCTATTTCCTTCAGAAGTCTATGACACTTACCAATGCAGTAGATTATGCCAGAGCCTTGTATCTGAACTTGGTGGAGAAGCTCCATTTGCGTAACCTGTGACCCAAGTGCGTGGCTGGTGCAAAGCACTACAGACTCCATCAGACTCCTAAATCTTCAGGGTTCCATGATCCATTCATGTTTTTGGCTGTGGGACAAACAGCTGACATATCTCTTTTCCCTTGATAGTGTGTAAATATGATATAAAAGAATTGTTATTCTTCTTCAGCGTGGGCAGTATTTTGTAGTTCCTCTGTTATGTAAGCCATCCAAAGATCATACTGAGAGGGGAACACGACTTACAAGGTTTTCCTTATCAGAAGATCTAAGTAAGGATAGTAGATACTGTGTTACATGTTCCCTAAGAGCAGGAAGATAAAAGGCTCTACTTGCCCCCTCTCTTCCTTCCACCACCCCGGGAGTAATTTATGGTGATTCTTTCTATGAAGAATGGTAGTGTTTCATTTGTCCAATAGGTAAAACTTACATGGGTTGTACTTTAAAACTTTGCCTCTGTGTAATAAAGATCTAGCTATATTAAGTCAGACAGAAGGTATGGGTTTTTTTCCTCTCTAAGAAAAATCAGTTTACCTTCTGAAAAGTTTTCTGTTAGCTTGGGAGGTTTAACAATGAAATTTATCTAGAGAGAAGCTTACAAAATCACATGTTCTCTCACTGAATCAAAAAACAACCCAACAAAAAACCTAGCCACATCAGTTTTCAGTTAAGTTATGTAGAACTTTAGCATAGTAAACCTGCAATGTGACTTAACATAGAGTGGACAGTTCCTAGTTCAAATAGGTGGTGTAAAACCTAAAAGGTATGTCAGCAAAACTTCAATGGCTCAGTATGAAGCTGGGGGAGAAGAGCAGGCAGATTTTCTTGGTGTATTTAGGAATCATCTGTGGCTGAATGAGAGTAAAATATGTTGTTGAAAAGCTATTCTGAATGTCCATGTTAGTCATTTGTAGAGTTGAGTCAGAAATCCTACCATGCTGGACTAGAACAGACTGACTTCATGCGTGCGTGGGAGGATTCCAGAAAACAAATAAATGGCTGGGTAGAGGAAAGGACTGAAGGTGAGTGTTTTGCAAGATGCTGTGTTGTATTTAATGCTAGCCATGGCTTGGGTAAAGAACTATTTCAAGATATAATATTGTGAATTAAAGAAAACCCCGAACATTGAGCTCGTGCTCTGTTTGGTACATAATACTCGTATCTATTGTGTATTAATTACAGAGTAGGAAGTATATTAGATAACTAGACACATGTCAAACTGTTTAAAAAAAAAAAAAACGAAATTTTTTTTTCCTATGTGTCATAAAGGCAAAATTCAGAACCTGTTGGCAGAGGGCATTCTCAGTTCACTGACCAGACTTGTGTTGGTGAATGCCATCTATTTCAAAGGCAACTGGGCAAAGCAGTTTGACAAAGAGAGGACAGCAGAAGTGCCGTTTCAAATTAACAAGGTATGATGTACTAAAATGCTGACAATCCACTGTTACTCTGAAGTACTCTGAAATGAATACGCTTAACTCTGAAGGGGGGGGGGGAATCATTCAAGCAGGGTTACCTTGGGTAGACTGTATGAAATTCCTTCTATCCTCTCCCTTTAATATGAACACTGTTTAGTTTGTTTTGCATAATTACTAGAAACTTTAATATAACAATTAAGTATTTCTTTCATTCTGTCTCTTCTTTTTGCCTTTTACTACTCTTGTTTGTTTGAGAGAGGTAGCTCTCTACTTAGTGACAGAACTTAAAACTGAAGAGAACAGTTGAGTAAAGCTGCCAGGCTATTTGAGAGTTGTGAACAACTTCACAGAAGTCAGTGAACTTTATTATTTCGTGATAAAACTGGTGAGGATAAGAAAAGAAATTTTCCTTTAGGTTGTAGGCAGAAAGCTGCACTTACACATGTGCAGAAACTTCTGAGTGTAAGTCTTCAGTCTGTGGTGGTTTTGTTTGGTTCCTCCCCCCCTCCCCCCCTGCATTTCTGCCACTGAGCTGATCCAAAATAAATGTAAAATTAAAAAAAAAGGAAGTCTCCTTTGAAGATCTCCATGCCATACCTACTTGCTTTTAGAAGTCTACCAGTGCTACTGAAGAAGCCTTGGCTACTATCATTAGCAGGCCCATGGCTGCCCCTCAGGATCACTTCAAACTCTGGGTCTGCCTGCAGATGTCACTAGCAAGGACTGGTAACATGACTTCCTTAACTTACTTCCTTAAAATAAACACTGTTCAAAATTGAAGCCCTCATGCCTGACTTCAAACCAACCCTCCCCCAATGGTAAAATATATTTGCTTGAAACTGCTAATACTGCTTTTCAATTAGGGAATGTGCTGCTCACCCCATACCTCCCTACTGCAGCACTTCAGAAACCATTGGACTGACCTGGTTCCTGCTGCCTTGCCCTCTCACTATTGAAGCATGTTGAAAAAGCTAGCATGGTATCTAGGCATATTATTCAATTTTCTTTTCCTTGGACTAGCACAGACATAGGATGTCCTGAAACTAGGAAAGGGATCCAGAGAACTATTGGAGAAGGTTAAGATGTAGGGTTTGAAAATGCTGCCTTGGCTTACCCAAGGAACTTGCTTTTAGACACATAGAGAACTGCAAATCTTATTCCTTGTAAAACTGAATGGATAAAGTTTGTATTTTCATCCTACTAATGACTAGCTGCTGATGACCTGCAGAAGTGTGCGAGTAGACTCAAATGAGCAATTGGCAATCCGAGGTGTAACCTGAAGTTTTAAGACAGCTGTTTTACAATCTGTCCAACAGGAAAGAGTTATGTTAACATCCCAAGAGCCTTCCCAGCATCCTGTGACATTGCTTCTATGATGCTTGCACTTCTTGCAACTCAATGATTTTCATGTGCTGTGTGGCCTTTTTCTCGCTTATTCATCCTTTTCACATGTCACTGCTGCAAGATAATTTCTGCCATATTCTCTGTGGACATTGTTTCAATGGGCTTTACTTTAAAAACAAAAAACTACTTACATGGTGATCTCGTGAAGGTAAAGGAGAAAGTAATGAAACTCTTAATTGAAAAGGAAGAAAATAATGGTGTGAATTATAGTCACTGATGTACCATGTGAAAATGGAAGGAGATATTGGAGAATGAAATTTAGGAGAAAAATCTTTCCCCTTTTTCCTATCCATGTGACTTAATTCAAAATAATGCTCTCTCTTTCTTGGTATTTTTAATATAATTTTAAAATATTTTAATTTCTCTTTGTTACGGCGCTTGGAGCCACATAGACTAAAAATGAAAATACCTTCAGTGAAATAGCTCTGCATTCATTTAAAGCAAGGAGCATGGGTCCTGCCTCTTAACCAGCTCTGTTTAGTGCTTGTCACTAGTTAAGAGAACAAATATGTGTCCTTATTCTTAAAGGAAACTTCACAGAAATTTCCATATCAGTAACTAAAAATTAAGTCTTAGGGATCCTTACTTCATCACAAAAGGCAATGGTGAGGCTGTGTTCTGTGGTGTGTTTTGTTCTCTTTAGTCAAATTATTAAAAGCCCTAAGTAATTGGATGCCTGCTTTGTATTTTGAGACCGGCATACTCACTCAGTACTACCTGTTGACATCTCTTTACTTTTAGGAAGAGACCAAACCTGTGCAGATGATGTGCAGGAAGGATAAGTTTAACATGGCCTATATTTGGGACTTGCAGACCAAAGTCCTTGAGCTCCCTTATGTTGGTAGTGAACTCAGCATGATTATCCTGCTCCCTGATGCAATTCAGGATGGATCCACTGGCTTGGAAAGTGTAAGTTGTTGAGATAAATAGGAAGACAGTCTGTGTCCTTCCAGGGAAGAAAGTTTGATGTTGTATATAGAACTGCAGTTCAATTCCAGAGCTGTTATGTCACTGGTGCTCAGCACTAACTGAAGACCTGCCCCTTCTCAGCAGCAGATGTTAGCTGTGGTTATGGTGAGGGCATGGTGTGGTGAGCAGCGTATGTGGTGAGAGGGGCATTGGGAAGCTCTTAGGAAGTTCTATAGCTTGTCCTGTAGATCTTCTGTTCAGAACAGCTGGCAGGTTGTCCCTGGCCCACTTAAGGGAAACAGGCTCACAGGAAGATGAGGGATCTCTTCTGTTGTGGAGATATGACTCAATTTTTGGCTACTTCATGCCTGGGACAAGAATTTATTAATAAGGTTTTCCAACACTGACTGCAAGGGGCATTGTGAGCAGGCTTTTCATCAGCCTGTTAACCCAAAGGAGGATCTTTTGGTTAAGAAATAGAAAAACTGGGTTGGGTTTCTTCGGCAACTTATCATCAGTTCTTCTGTACCTTTGCTTCCCATATGCAAAAATGTAAAAAAAAACCAAAAACAAACCAAAACCAATCTAACATGTTTTATAAAGGTAAGCTTTACGTGGAAGGGACTGATCCTTATTGTATCTACCAAAAAGCATATGGGATTGATCTCAGCTCGGGCTGTAGTCTCTAGTGAAAAGTAGAAATTGCATTTCTGGCTTGAGATGCTCTAAACCCTGGAAAAAAGATGTGTTATGCACTGTGTAAACAAACAGAGTAATTACTACTTATGGCTGAGTAAAACTGTCTCTTATTTTAATTATGTAAATCTTTGGGTTTTCTTTAGCTGGAAAGAGAACTTACATATGAGAAGCTGATAGATTGGCTCAATCCACAAGCAATGGGATGTACAGAGGTGAAGGTGTCTTTACCCAGATTTAAACTGGAAGAAAATTATGATCTGAAACCCCTCCTGAGCAGCATGGGAATGCCCGATGTGTTTGACTTGGGGAAGGCAGACTTATCGGGGATTTCAGCTGGCAATGAGCTCGTGCTTTCTGAAGTGGTTCACAAGTCCTTTGTGGAAGTCAATGAAGAAGGCACTGAAGCAGCAGCTGCCACGGCAGGAGTGATGATAATGCGCTGCGCAATGATCGTTGAAGAATTCACTGCGGATCATCCCTTCCTCTTCTTCATCCGGCACAACAAAACTTCCACCATTTTGTTCTGTGGGAGATTTTGTTCTCCCTAAAAAGATGTCTTGGCTGCCATTACACAGTAACTTTCTGTTTCTTTGGAATAGGGCTGCTCTTTTTGCCCTCATTGTCTCTTTCAGCTGTGCCTGAATCCAGTTCTGTGGCCTTCATCTCAGGCTTGATAGAATAACAGAGCTACTTAGATACACAGAGCCACTGCCATCTAAATCGGCTCTTAGCCTGTCCACCTGATGTCTTAACTTCTTTTTGACACAAGAAACATCCCACTGGCTCTCCTTGCAGTTCCCATTTTGGCTTTACTTTCTGTGGCCATCTGGCAGAGAGTTGTTTAGTGACCTCTGCCAAAAAAGAGGTCACTGCACAAAAGAAGGTGTTCATTTGGTTCTGACAAGGCTGGAGTGTGTCTTCAGCTCCCCTCCCCCCTTTTCCTCCCATCCACTGTCTTTTTATTTCTTTTACTTCCAGATTCATCCATTTAATCTCTTGATACATTTCCTAGAGTTGAAAGGAGCCTTTGGCAGCCTGTTCCAAGTGTTGCTAAGCATCCTGATGAGACAGGGGTTTTGGATAATAACTGGACAAGCACTTAGGCAAGAATGGGAATAAAAATATGGCTTTGCACCAAGTGTCCTTGCAGGGTAATCATGGAGTGGGAATGGTCTTACCAGCACAGGACACCCGAGTTTATTACCTATCACCTGGTTCTAGTCCTTTAAAAAAGAATGTAATGAAAAAGCATATGGTGCCTATGCAGTATTTAAATAACAAATACTTTCTGCTATTGTGACAGATTTTTCCAGTTCAGTGTTTCTTAAACATTTTAATGCAACTGTATAATACCAAAGATACAGCTGAAATAGCTTTCCTAATACAGTGATTAATTTGTTTTGCTGTTTCTGTTCCTAGAATAATAAAAGAAGTTGAAGTGCTGCAAGACTTTTTAACCATAAATTATGCTTTTGTTTCTTAAATCTGTAGTCTGAAATAAACCAGTTACTTCTTGATAGAGTTCTCCACACAGGATTCTCCAACTACTGCAGCCCTGAGGTGCTTATTAGGGTTGCCATGAGGTTTGGTGTTGGCCTTGTGAAGATTTTCAGCAATGAGCCTTTCCAGCAAAGGCTGTTTCTGGGCAGGACTGCACTGCTACCTTGGTTTTGTGCCCAACTCCAAATCATTTGTTTGTCATCCAAATGGTGCTAGATTGCACTGCTTATTTCAGTGCACAGTAACTCAGCTGTCTTAGGTGAGGGAAATGAAAGTGCTATGTGATTTCAGGGGTGGTATCTGTCTGCACTCTAATACAGGGCTAGTGCTCTGCTCCCAAAGCCAGAGTGTGGTGTGTTCCTGGTGGCCTGATTGAGAATACAACCACGTTAAGTCCATGCTGTTACTTTCCTTGCATTAAAAAAGTAGAGAAGTCTGACTGAGACACTGAGCATCAGCAGGGCAGTGTGGTGGGAGGATGCCTGGCTAAGGTGTTCTCTAGGCGGAGGCTGCGACTGATTTGATTTGGAAGCAACAGCTAGTAGAGTTGAAGTGTGGTATTAAGTAGTGGCCCTAATTTAGCTATTTCTGGTAACTGGAGTGAAAGTCAAGAGGGATATGCATCAGCAGGGATTGGTGCACAGAGCTTAGCCTGAGGGGCAATTTCTGATGAAGTCCCTGTGCACCAAATAATTAAGGATTCACAACAGCCCTGCACTTTATTCACCAGAAACCTTCATTACTGTTACTACCAGGCAATACCAGGGCTCCCAGACGCATACCCGCGACGGGCTCCTTGCACTTGTCCCACGGGGCAGACCCCCCGATCTTGCACTGGCCGGGCAGGAGGGGTTGGTTGTCCCTCCCTCCTGGGTGAGGACACCGGGCTCTGCTCCGAGACCATGCTCCCGCCCTGCGCGGCCTCTCTCCGCCCCTCGCCGCACCCCGCGGATCTCCGCGCTTTCCTCAGTCCCGGTCCGCGCAGGCAGGCAGGCGAGTGGTCTTGGGCTGCGCTGGTGCTCCGCGGGGCGGAAGGGGGTCAGGGTAGTCTTCGCCCCAGCCCCCCCGGTG
>NW_009922804.1:367-998 GCF_000696875.1 Nestor notabilis | reverse complement strand
TCTGGGAGGTCATCAGCGATGAGCATGGCATCGACCCCACGGGCAGCTACCACGGGGACAGCGACCTGCAGCTGGAGAGGATCAATGTCTACTACAATGAAGCCACTGGTAAGGACCCCTGTAATGAACTGCTTTCCTGTGCTGCTGAGGGTGTCAGGACGGGGGTACCTGCAGTGTGTCCCGCCATGGAGGCTGTGCCTTTGCCCTCCCTGCTGTGGGTGATGCTCAGGCACAGCTTAAATCATAGCATTATAGAATGGGTTGGGTTGAGAACGAGAGGATCAATGTCTACTACAATGAAGCCACTGGTAAGGACCCCTGTAATGAACTGCTTTCCTGTGCTGCTGAGGGTGTCAGGACGGGGGTACCTGCAGTGTGTCCCGCCATGGAGGCTGTGCCTTTGCCCTCCCTGCTGTGGGTGATGCTCAGGCACAGCTTAAATCATAGCATTATAGAATGGGTTGGGTTGAGAACGACCTTAAAGATCACCTAGTTCCAAGCCCCCTGCCATGAGCAGGGACAACTTGCACTAGACCAGGTTGCTTAAAGCCCTATCCAGCCTGGCCCTGAACACTGCCAGGGATGGAGCATTCACAACTTCCTTGGGCAACCCATTCCGGTGCCTCACCCC
>NW_009922804.1:0-236 GCF_000696875.1 Nestor notabilis | reverse complement strand
CGGTTTCTATGAGGTTTCCATACAGCCTTCTCTTTTCCAGGCTGAACAGCCCCAATTTTCTCAGCCTGTCTTCATATGGGAGGCTGCTTTGTATTCCCATCCCCAAATTCCCTAATCCTCCAAGTCCTGAGCAATTCCTGGGCAGTGAATTGTGGGGAGGCAGAAGAGAGCACAGCAGGGCTCCAATAATACTGGTGCTGGTTCTTCCTGCAGGCAACAAATATGTCCCCCGTGCC
>NW_009922803.1:1455-11184 GCF_000696875.1 Nestor notabilis | reverse complement strand
ATTAGCATTAATTATTATTTTTATAATTATATGTAATTATATAAATATTACAAATTGTACTTATTTTGCATATATACTATATGATACAGAGGAAAGGTCTTAAAACATACTATTTAGAGAAAATGCTACGTATTTCCAGATTAAAAGTACTTTTAACAATGGAAATGGTTTAATTCAGACATTTGAGTTACTTTCGTTTCTAGAAAAATAATTTTTTTGCAGTGATAGGGTCTGATCTTCTCCTGTAATGTTTAATACACGATTGCTGCTCACACTAAAAGCCACAGAACCAAGCTTTCAGAATATATTCTTTTAAAGCATGGTTACTACTTTAAATGTTCATCATTGCTGCAGTGAATAGCATACATATCCAAGGATTAGGAGTTTGCAGTATCAAATAGGAGGTGACTTGAACTGTTTTGGTCACATGCATATTAATTCAAAGTTCTAGAAAATTCCCTGTGTATGATTTTTTAATTGTAAATCAAGTCCCGAATGGGAAGCAAAGACAGCTTTAAAGTACCATTCACATGGAATTCTTGGCAGCTGACCCACTGAAGTGGAGTTTTGAGACTTGTGCTTTGCACTGCTATCATTTCTGCCACTGGTTTCCTTCCTCCCCTCTTAGTGGGGCTCCTGCTGGGAATGTAACACACATCACTGGAGTAGGCAGTGATGTGCCAGCCTGCATCTGCTACAAAGCAGCCTAAAAATAAATCCCAATTGGACAATGCCATTTGGTGTAGAGCAGCACATAGTCTAATAACGTAAACCAGGCTGTCAGCAAAGATAAATGATTGTTCAGTTACATGCCAAACAAATCTCGGGGTCTTAAAAAAACCTCAGAAACTATCCTTTCATATTCATTTATAAACGTAATCTCTCAAGATTTTTTATCATTGCAATTTAATGAATTTGCATCAGTGAAAGCATAATAAGAATACCTCATCAAAATTTACTATGAATATTTTAAGAAATCAGCCCATTTTACAGCTTGTTTCAGTTTAAGGAAGTTCTCTGGGATTGTAGATTTTGTTTTAGAAGATGTCTGCCCTTCAGGTTGACATTTTTTCCTGTGCATATGAGATGAGCCCGATTCTTTTACTGGTATCTCCTTTAAAATCCCAGTTCCGTAGATGGAACTTTTCAAAAGCATCTACATGTTAATGTTGTTCTTTCTACAGATTGTTTGAAATATCTGCTTGTGTTTTTTCGCTTGTGTGTATGCCATGGTTCAAGCCCAGCCAGCAACTCGGAACCACGCAGCCGCTCACCCACTCCCCGCCTCTTCCTTCCTTCCCCCACTCCCGGAGGGATGGGGAGGAGAATCGGAGGAATGTAACTCCCACGAGTTGAGATAACAGCTCTCCAGTAACTAAGGTATAATACAAACCACTGCTGCTACCAATAATAATGATAAGAGGAATAACAAGGGAAAAGGACACAACCGCTCACCACCCGCCGACCGATACCCAGCCCGACCCGAGCAGCGATCTGGGCCTTCCAGGTAACTCCCCCCAGTTTCTATACTGGGCATGACGTGCTGTGGTATGGAATACCCCTTTGGCCAGTTTGGGTCAGGTGTCCTGCCTCTGCTTCCTCCCGGCTTCCCCTCCTCCCTGGCAGCGCATGAGACTGAGAAAGTCCTTGGTCAGAGGAAACATTACTGAGCAACAACTAAAAACATCGGTGTTATCAGCATTGTTCCCAGACTGAAAGTCAAAACCACAGCACTGCACCAGCTACTAAGAAGGAGAAAAAATGACTGCTGTAGCTGAACTCAGGACAGTGTATTATCAGACTCCTTGAGTTTAAAAGGGTATGATCATACAGAGAGCACAAATTACTACAACCCAAATGATTGCTGGCACTTAGAGATACAACTTTGTACCTCATCCTTCATGCTACCATGCAATTTTGCAGGGGCGAAACTCTCAATATCTTTTAATTTTTGAGGTTTTCAAATTCCTATTGAACTAGATTTTGAGGATATTTACAAATATTATTATTAATTCATAAATTGCTGACCTCAAAACCAATGCCCACATTTATTTTATGTAAAATGGGAGTGCAATTAGACACAGAATGGAATCATATTAATTGCAGGTCCTGGGCCTTCACTGGGTAAACAGATCTCACTGCATGATCAGCACCATGATTTTTAAAGTTGTTAAGTAAAAACATGAGCAAAGCTAATAGGCCTTAAATATCTTTGTTATTGCTTCTATAGTTACAGCTGGAAATCCCCAAATTACATGTATACCACTGTACAGCTGGAGGAATGAGCTTTACAAAGATTTTTGTTTATATATTTTCAGAAAAATGATTACACACTCTTAAAAACATAGGGTTTAAAACCACTACAGTTCGAACTTCATTCTTATTATGTACTGTGCTGGTTTGCCAATTCTACGTGCACAAAAACCACGAGAGCATCTGAAAATATTTTGAGCTTGGTGTTCTCAGGAAACAACCATTCCTAGAACTGAGACGAAGCAAAACATGAACTTGCAATCAGAAGGCCAAAATTAGCAACTCTGAGGAGTTTCAGTATGTTATTTAATCCATATGAGGGGAAAAACACAACTCCTGACAGGGACAAACACGCCTAATCCTCAAATCCTGCTTTTCTGTAACCATGATTGGGGTCACCCTGCATACATAGCCAAGAGTTCGTTAGTTGGCACAGGGGCCATGCTCACACATTGGTGGGCAATTATCCCAGGAAATAGCAAATCATGTTATCTCAACAACTCTACAGATTGTTTTCTAGAAACAATATTGAGTAGACTGGGCAATAGATATACATGTTCCACATTTTAAGAGCACAATAATAGAAGGTTATCAATACTTTTATGATTATTATCTGATACGGTTTCTATAACGGTATTGTCTATTGTCTGCAAATTTGTACAGAAGAGAAAATACTTAGATCCGCATTGTGTCCCCAACTCAGAATGCTATTTATAAACCCCAGTACTACTGCAGTTCATTTATCATCTTCTTGTATTTTTAGCCTTTGTTATGGTGAAAACCAAAAATAACTATGACAAATCAACTCTGTGTATTTTTATGATATCAATCTTTGTAAAACCAGGTAATTTATTTGTCAGAATAATTAAAGATAAGACAAATAAATGTGTGTACCTGTGCATATACATGAGCATTTCTTTGCATGCTTTAAGATTGTCTTTGAGCTGGATAAAACCCAGTTACAGCTAGCATTAGTGAAATACCAAAACCGACGGGTTTATTATTCTCTATTACCTTTATTTCATATTAAGGCAGCATGTATTTAGCTTTCTTAGAGGAAGCTATGCATAAGCTACTTTATTGTGATAAATTCACAATAGATTCCCTTACTAATTAGTTCCCATACTAATAGGGCTTTTTTTTATTTCCTATATGACTATGCATTTCAATCTCTTTTCCTCTCCTTTTTCTATTATGCTAAACTGAACATCTGTCAACTATGTCACCAGATCTGAAATATTCTCCCATTATAAAGGAAGAATAGTATACTCTGTATCCTATTCTTTATTGCCTTCTCATCTTCTAACTCTTGCAATGACAAAGATCGTTGAGAGGTATACACAGTGTATGACACTGAATACCAGTATCAAAGCTTAACTTTGATATCTGTATCATATCACATAATTTCCTCAATCTAGCTCTTGGAATTTAAAAAGAAAACTAACATATGCAAAATCCAACAACAGAAAACTATTGCTGTATAGAATTTGTATGGCCTACAGATTGCTTTATTACTCCCTTATTTTCTAGTAGCTGTTGTCTTGATGTTGTATGCCTGAAAGGATCTAAAGTAGATATACTTGGGTTATAGTATCTTGATCCAAGAGTGTGAAATAAATAAAAAAAAAAAAGCACCTGTAGGTACTGTTTATCTGCTTTGAATTATCTAGCAGTGCACACACAATGCTGAAAACTTTCTTCCCCTCAAACTTCAGTTCTCAGTTGCTACCACAGGGCTGTTGTCTCAGTCCATTGTGCTAACATAGGACAACTCACACAAGAGTTGCATACTGCATACATGCACTTCTTGTGGGACTGATGTTTTGTTTCCTACCTCTCACACTAGTGAGTATTGTGGTCTCATAGTCTGATACAGATTTGGTAGCTCCTTTTACAGTAGTGCAATTGATTAGATGTCACGCAAAAGAGCTGGGATCTACAACTATCAATTTCAACAAGGCTATACCACATTTATATTAAGGACAGATGAATCGGGACCTTTGGAGCCAAGCAACAGTAGAAAGGTTTGCATGTGCCTCTTGAAACATGGAAGACATAGAAACTGAGACAGGGGATACAGAAAGCATCTTTAACTTGCCCATTCAGACATAAAGGGCATCTATCTGCCTTAGATGCCCTGGCACATTTGGAAGATGGTGAAGGATGTAAAATTATTGTTAAATGCCTAAGAGAGAACTTTTGGTAGCCCTTAAACTTCAGGCAAACAAATACCCCACTGAGGAATTACTGGGCTATGAAAAAGGCAGCAGTAGAGTGAACCATAAACATTCCGAGACCTGCTCCTGCATCCTTGGCATGTGTCCAGCAGTCTGGAACATTTGCATCTAGTAACTCAGCCAATTGTGTACCATTTTGGCTTAGGAAGCTTAAAAAGTAAGCAAACAAACAAATCATCACTGTGCACTGTATCATTACCTTTAGTTTAGTGATGAGGAGAGTGAGCTGCTCAAACCTAATGTCAGGTTTCATAAGGAAAGCCAGGCCCAGGAGCTGGACCACAGTGCAAGCAAACTAAATACACTCCTGGCAGCAGTTACAGAGAAAGTATGAAAGCACCAGAAGCTGACTAAACAAACCAAGAACCTGAAACCAGCCACTGAGGTCAGCTACGCTGGCTTTCCTATTGGAGCCAGAGGAAAATGGTACTCAGCCAATCAAGCATTGCTAGCTGCACTGGTCCTTGGAAAACAGACGAGATCGAGTTGCCAAGTTTTAGTAGGTAAGTCTCTCTCTTCTCTATCAACATCCTGAATACCTCCTGAAGCACAGGACAGACAGGTGGCCAAAGCTCCATCGTGGCCAGAGACTAGCTCATAGGCATCTCACATTTCATGATGTCACCAGACGTGGACTGGTTTGGACAGGACACTCAAAAGAGGCTCTGTATTGAGAAGTTTAGCAAGAGTCATGTCTGAAGGAAGCTTTGTCAGTCTCATATTTTGTTGTTCCTGAGAAATGCCTTCCTCTAAGTGGATTGCTTAAATCCCAATCCCAGTTGGGACCTTTCAGTATTTCTGTAATTAATAAAGAAACTCTAGAGAAAACACTAGTTCATTTGTCTGCCATACCTGCATCAGATAACGGCTTTATCTACTACACTTTTCTGTATGTTATCAAGCAATTTAGTTTCATGCATTAGATGCTGTCTCACATGTTTCTCTGCTATCCTTCTGTTCAACCTACTTTCATAATTCCACATTCTCCATTACAACATTACTCCTTAATGGGCAGTTTTCCATAATACAAAATAATCTGTATAGGCAAAAGGTAATAACAGTACCACTAAGGCAGTGAAATTCAGTTGCCTTTGTTACAGTGCCCTAACAGAAACTAAGGCAATGCAATAGCATTTAGTCTCCTGATCAGTCCCCCTGCAACAATCCAGTGCTGCAAGAACTATCACATGGAAATTCTTTAAAACTACCCTTTAGGCTTCTTTCTAGACCACTTTAAATATTTATATATATCTTTATAAACATTTTTTTTGGGGGGGGGTATTTATATGAACATAAGTTAAAATAAATAATTCAGAAGTCACCATTCATATAGTAACATTTTTAGTATAGACCATTAGGATAAGAATTCTATGTCCAATATAAGACATTAAAAAAGTCAAATCCTGTAATCCAAAATACACATAACACCTTATTGCAATCAGTTGTACAAGGTCAAACAAACAAAACATAATCTGGCAGATGGCCTCTAATGTCAAACATTTAGTACAAGGGATGCTATTTTTCTCTACCTGTTTATGTCTAGAATTAATTATAAATTTTGTTTCACTTCTTTAGTAGGGTTTAGACTCTATTTATTAGAAGCCCCAAATACCCTATTAATAAGTTGGCTCAATTATATAGAATTATGTTTTACTCTTAGTCACAACCTTACAATGGGATATACTTAAATGCAATATTCATTTCTAAGTGGAAAAAACCCCAAAACCAACAGAAACCAGTCCGGTTCTCATTCACACATTTACAGCATATCTGTTTTATAACAATATTCTCAGATCTAGTATTACAAAATGTCAACAACAGTTCTTTGTGTCTCACAAATACTCTCTCAATACCTCCATGTGTGCTGCATATTTTGAACACTTCTAAGCCAGCTGCCAATGGCTAGCTGCTGATGAAATCATAATCACTTGCTACTCATCAGAATAATCTTTTTTATATATAAATACTTCTCCAATATTTAGATGGCCATGCAAACTATTTTACCCCAGCTGGCTGAGAAGTACATTTTTGTGGTTTTGCAAGCCGGTTCCTTTTTGTGAAAGTTTTCAAGAAAACAAGCAAAATGAGATCCCAGACATCTGAATCACCAGACATTCAAAAAACATTATACGCATGTCTAAGTAGTTGACTTCCTAGAGCAAAAACATGAAATGCCAATGACCATTTTGTGCATGCAGTCGGGAAAAGCCCGTTCCTGTGCCCACCTAGCTGGTTGCAAAAGAATTTATGTCAGAGTCTAGTCCTCCCTGTCAGCACAACTGGAAGATAGTTTTTAAGCAGAATAGCAATTTAAAAACAAACACATCTTCTCCTTCATCCCTGGGCTGGGGACACTGACCTTAGAAATATGTGAAATTCTTCCACTGCCTGTAAACAAAAATGGACTGCAGGCAGTCATGGTCATGTGTCACTCTTACAAAACATTCTTACTCATTAGCTACTTTTTGGAAAGGTTATTTGCTGTCAATCAAGTGACAAGTTCTGCTTATAATAATGGTGATGACATCAAACCTGTAGAAGAGAAGATTAGTATGGGGAGTCTAAATATATAAACCAGAAGGTCATGGGACACATCCAACATCAATTGAAGTTAATGGCCTCCATTCACTTTGATCAAAAGTGGACTGATCCATGTAGGATTAAGAGATTTGTATACATATATATATATTTATGTTCCCTATAGCTAGTATCATTGGCTTGCAGCCTAGGATTTTTTAAGGTGACCTGGATCTTTGATTTGTCTGACAAGAAAAGGTGATTGTCTCTGTTCTTGTTTTTAGGTGGCCGTATATAGTCAGTCATGTTCATTCTTTCCAAAGTGGGACTTACCCTGTGGAGGTAACGGGCAAGAATTTTTCTAATCAGCAGGTTTGGGGCTCTAACCATGCATGTCTTTTGCCATTTGGTAGTATTTACAAAGAAGCTGGGCAAGAGGCCAGTACTCATTTTAAGCCTCAGGTTTGACACAATGGTCAGTCAATGTACTGAGGGGTATAAAGCACAGGTCAGCAGCTTTCCTGTCCGGCAGCAAATAACTAAATTCCACTTGTCTAAGATAGGATTTTAGTTGTCCAGGGCTACAGGACAAAAGAACTGTTCTCACCCTGACAGCTGGAATGGATGATCTGTGAAATGTATTTTTAGAAGTCTTATTTGCCTGTGTGTATGCGTGCATTTTCAAACATGCAGACAGCAAGACGGAGTTAGGCTACAAGCCACGGGGACTGTGACATACTGTACAAACTGTATAACATAGCTATCTAAACCTGCATTTTTGTAACTTCTCACCCTCCAACTGCAAATATACAGTCCAAATATTAATGCAACACCACTGCTGTTCTTCCTGTACTTTAACATACCATCACTACAGCATTCACAGTAGTTAGTAACCACAAAGGGGAAATCACTGCTGGTATGCTGGTACAATAGGAGGACATTAGTGATCAAGTTTGTTTTCCAAAATCACCCCAGTTTTTCCCACATTTCCTTTCCCTAAACATATCTCTATCTGATTAACAGAAACAACAACCTCTTGTAGATTAGCTTTTTCCTTTAACAAGACAACGCGCTCTTGAGGGATTTTATTACTAACATTCATCCTCCTAATCTTATCCCACACCTTGCTGATACACATTTCCTTATTAACGTTTGCACATGGCTATTGTGCCAGTGCTGCTTTTTTCCCAAGCTAATGATTTCTTCCTTCTACAGCCCATGACATCAAGTTGCAGTCATAATACATTTCAAAGCTGGTTTCCTCTCTCTCTCTAAACAACATTGTTACATTTTTTTGTTTAAACAGTGCGCTGGTTTCCTTCCCTTCCTATTCAACAGAAGTCATGGAGAGCACTTTCCACATACACGTAACATCACTATGAAAATCATAATTGAATACCTCCAGTCTATGCTGATTTACATATGGTTTTACTAAATAGTTAATCATACCACCATCTTTCAAAAGTATTTAGAATTGACAAAATAAAAAAATAAGACTGTTGAGTATAAATATAGCTTTGTAAGTATTCAGAAAAACAATTTTAATGTCACAACAGATAACAACAGACATACTTTCTTGTCCTGAAGAGTTTCCTCTTTATTTTGCATTGGTTATTATGCATTTCTGCTGTACTGAATGTTGTCACACCCTGTTCATATGAAAAAGTGTGAACTTCCTACTTATTTCTCAGTTTGTCTTAAATATTAGCTTTAAGGCTAGAATTCTTACCAGTCTTCTGTGCCTTTACGCTCTTAATCTATAAACTTTACCTGTAAGAAAATTCAAATGAAATGTCTTATCTTTAGAGGCAGAATCTGTTAAAAGTTGTTGCACAGCACTGTAAATAAATTATAGTATGTAAATAAATCCAGCAAGTCAAATAAAAAAATATGCTTATTGTGTAACTCCACTGAAAGTGTCAACAGAACCAAATTCTGCACAGATCTATGGAATACAATTAAATCACTAGGATACCAAAACAGGGAACATATTTAGAGACCTCCTGATAGCATGAAAGAATATGATTGTGTAATGCATTGTATTGAACTGTAAAACTATATAGAACAAATTTCTGCCTGTTAATACAGTATGCTTTAGACAGCGTGGCTCGTGTAGTTTTGGGATCTATTGGTGAAATTGCATGTTGGTAAAACACCTAGCTGTGTTAAAAAAAGTTCTGGTGGCTCGTCATCAGCTACTGCAACGTCATTTGTCATCAATTCATCAGGCAGGAGATTGTTGTGATCCCATAAGCACCGTATCACACTCTGCATGTGACCAAGAACCACAATTACACAGCTTGGAGAGCAGAAGGGTGTCCGGAGAGCAGAAGAGTTTGCAGGTGAGAAATGTCAATAGCTCACCAGAGATTCTAGATTTCTTTTTGGACAGGCCTGGACTGGACATGCAACGAGACTCAAGTGTGAGTGGTAATGTTTGCCTTAGTTACTCCTGATGGGTTTTCTACAGGTCCCCTACACTGCTTTGTGCTGCTATGTGATGCAACCTTGGTGCAAAAGCAAGACCTCAGCTCCTGGAGATCTGCTTGCAGCTAAGAATCTCCAGACCCTGCTTCCCTAAGTATCCCTGAGAACACGTCTGAAAAAACCCAAACACACACACGACCAAAAATCAGGAGGCATTTTGTGAGCTTTTTTGGACTTAATGTGTAGCCTCAGTATCTGGCCTGGGAGGAAGGACAATCCATCCCTGTATTTTATT
>NW_009922803.1:0-1424 GCF_000696875.1 Nestor notabilis | reverse complement strand
CTTTCCCTTCTCCTTCAGTTCCTTCCAACTTCCTCTAGGTGCAGTTTTTTCACTTCATACCTGTACTTCCTTCCAATCAAAAACCTGTTGAAACCTTATCAGAGTCTTTTTAATCTTTTTTTTTAAATCAAACTTTCACTTACCATTTAATCAAAAGCAGAAAAGAAAAAAGAAAGAAAAGAAAGAAAAAGAAGAAAAAAGGCACTTTCTCCAACCCTTTATTGCACTCTGCCAGTACAAAAATTACTGGGATATCCCTCTCTCTTGAAGGAGCCAACAATACGGCAGCCTTCTGTTCCCTCGTGTCTTTCCAAGTATTTCCCAGGTATCTCTTAATTTGAGAACTAAATTTACTAGGAAGAGACAGGCTTAGCAGACATGCAAGAATCAGAAAAGTTCGGAGGGAACACACTGATGAGAAGCCCAGTCTGCCAGCCACCATCTGTTATGAAAAGGAAACAAAGCCACAGATTGCTCCTAGGCAGCTCCCCGCAGACACTACTTGAGAACTATTTCTAGCTTGTGGCTAGAAGGTGTCCAATAAATTGTCAATTTCACTTCTTCCCACGGAGTTTTCTGATTAGCAACACTGAAACTGGTGGAAATTACTGTTATTTTCACTTTATTAGTATCACATCCAAGTGTGTGGGTTTGGGTTTTTTTTGGGGGCGAATTAAGAGCCAGATGAATGGATGCTTAGCCCTGCTGACAAAATTTCTGCTTAGATTTATCGCAACAATTTTTAACTACTCTCCTGCTATTACACGTTACCTTATTTTATAACTTCTACTAGACATTTCTGTACGTTATTTAATGCTTGTTCCATTTAAAATGTAAGACTATAAATAAGCCCTGGAAATAAAAAAAATATCACTTTCTCCTACGAAAGACAGTATTAACATAAGACTCTTTCAATGGAAATATAATTTGAAAATACATCATATTGTGCAGTAAACTTTTTTGCATAAACTAAGCCTCAGAGATTATAACAAACCAGTGTAAACACAGAAAAGCCATCAAAGACTAGGCCTGTTTCTGAACAATTCCCAAAGCCGGTAGCACCATGAAAATTATGTCCAAGGGATCAATCTGAGATAATTGTTGTGTATTTTACCTAATTCCCACATAAATCCATTTAACAGCAGTGTTGATTTCCGCAGTTTCTCCAGGCAGTGATTTTGAATGGAAGAGGAATACCGCACTTCGCAGGTGCCATGGGGATCTCCATCACAGATCGCACTACGGACAGAGGACGCTGCACCTGACCACAGAACAGCAGAATGAGAAACCTCGTTACTTTAAGCAGATATGAAATATTCACTGATTTTTTTTCTCTCTTCACCCTTTCTCTTCCGCCCGGCCGTGCCTCACCCTCGCTCCCCTGGGTCCCTCACAGCCGGGGCCCGTCCCAGGCGGTCCCTGTC
>NW_009922802.1:1448-1768 GCF_000696875.1 Nestor notabilis | reverse complement strand
GGCTCATGGCCGTACCTGGCTGGGATCAGGTTGAGGTGGCAGAGTGCCTGGAGGCCTGGGTACAGAGGGCACAGGAGGCCCCGTAGATGCCCGTGGGTGACAGGACACTTCGACACACTAGAGTTATCCCCAAAGCTGGCGTAGATCTTGTCCTTACCGTGGTGCTGCTCAATGTCCCGTGACTGTTAGCCCCATGAAAAGCAGATGGGCTCCACTCTTCACTGCCAAAACTGCTGGGCAGCAGCAGCAGCTCGGCCTGCTCCGGAGGGGCACACAGGCAGAGTTTGGCACTGGCAAATCTCGGGCGAGGCACTCCCGCC
>NW_009922802.1:691-1401 GCF_000696875.1 Nestor notabilis | reverse complement strand
TGTCTCCCTGCACCACGGGCTCAGAGGCAGATGGCAGAGCCAAGCTCACCCTCTGCCCTGGGGCATGGCACCTTCGTGGCAAGAACTGGGTGCAGGGAAGGATGGAGCTGTGGCAGTGCTGGACTGGTGCTGCAGGACCAGGAACAGGCTAGTTCTCAGCGCCTAGGTGCCACCCTCCGGTTTGACGTCCGCTCCCCCAAGGGTGGGTAATGATAGCCAGGCTGGGGGTTGGGATATGCCGTGCGCCAGCCTGGGAGGGTTCATTGCCGGACATGAACCGGTTTGCCACAGGGAGGTGATAAAATGGGCTGCCTGCTCATTGTGTCCTTGGGCACAGAGCTCCCTCCTTGCTTGTCATCTGTGGGCTGAGCCAGGATGCTCATCCAGAGGGGCAGCCCTGTGCCAGGACACACGCTTTGTCTGCTGCTGACAGCATGTCCCGGTGTGGGCCACCAGCATGCTGCAAGGCCACCATGGGTGCTGCAACTCTGCTGGCACAGGCACCCACGTAGGGGCGGACATACCCAGGGCAGGACACCTGGATCAGCATCCAGGGCTCTGTCCCAGTCTAGTATGCCCTAGTGTCATCCTCCTATTGCCATACCATTAGCCCAGTGCTGTCTCGGGCATAGACTCAGTAGAGGCTAACGCTGTCCCACCATGGTGTTGGTATTGTGCCAGTATGCTTCAATACTGTCCCAGTAAAGCCC
>NW_009922802.1:0-660 GCF_000696875.1 Nestor notabilis | reverse complement strand
TTCCCTACAGCGGTGGCATTGTTCCAGTATAGCCTCAATACAGTTTTGGTGCTGTCCCAATTTCCAAGTCTGTCGAAGTTTCCCTGCACTGCACAGTGATGTCCCCAGAGGTGCCCCAGTCTCCTGCACTGGGGACTGAAGAGCAGGTGGCAGCATTGCAACTTCCATGGGCCCAATGAGCCACGTGAGGTCTTAGTCCAGTGCAGCTGTACTGGGGTGACTGGGGACCACTGTCCCAGAGCTTGTGCTGACACTGGTATGGGTGGCTGTGCGGCACATGCAGCCCTTGGCACTCAGTTTGCTGTGGGCAGGCGCCCCTGTGGGTGGCAGCTGGCTTGGGGCCCCAGGCTGGGCTCTTTGTGCCACCACAGACGTGTGGGGTACAAAGCCTGGCTGTCCCTGTGCCAGTGCACACCAGCACCCAGCCCTGGGTCCACACCCCGTGCCACGGGCAGAGGCATGGCTGGCAGCTTGCCCCTAGCCATTGGCACTGGACCCTGCTCTGATCCTATCCAGTGCCACCTTACAAGCACCACCCCTGGTGGCCCCAGCCTTGCACTGGCTCCCAGACCCCATGTCTCCCAGTTCCCCCTCCCAACATATGCACCCCCAAACTCAGCAAGGCCTGTGAATCCCACTGGAGCCCAGTGTGGGATGCAG
>NW_009922801.1:0-1310 GCF_000696875.1 Nestor notabilis | reverse complement strand
GCGGAGGCAGACTTCGATGGGGGAAACGCTTTTTCTCCCCTGATGCATCGTAAGTAACTTAAGTTGTTATTTATACTCTGCCACCAACAACGGCGATAACATCTCCCCATCTCCGGAGCGCTGGAGGCCGCGGCGAGGGATGAGATCTGCCTTTTCCCCATCCGAGCAGGACACTTTTTCCGCTCCTAATTCATTTGATTTGATTTCGATGTTTTAATTTTTCCATGCTCCGCTCCCGGAGGGTCATTTAAACTGTAAAGGAATCGCCGAGGGGGCGAGGGGACCTGGAGATAGAGGCTGTCCGAACCGCTCCGCCGAGGTAAGCAGCCTTCACAATGTATGTCCCTTCACCAGGTACCACGGGCTTGCTGAAATGGGGGTGCAAATAGAAAGAACGGGGGGAAAAGGCCCTCTTTCCGGCTCAGCTCGCCAAAACCCTCCATATGGGTAAACCCCAAAACCAAAGGGGAAAATACAACTCACATCACAGAGAAACCTTTAAGCAACTTTCTCCAGGAACCAGCTCTGTAATTGCCCGTTTTCCTACAACTGCCCTCTTCTACTGTGCTTTCGCACAAACCCCTTCGTTTGGATCTCAGTCTAAAGGTGATTTTAAATGTTTCCTATTCATCTATTTAGTTTTTCTTCCAAGAGATGGCTGACACCTGACCCGCGGGGTTTATTCTCTGCTCCTGCCCCCTGGGCCTGATCCCCGCTCCTTATTAAAGCTCGAAGGGGAAGGGTTCCCCAAGGCCCGGGCAGGCGGCGGCCCTTTCCTAGGGAAGCAAGCGCTTCCCTCCTCCCGCTCCAGGCCTTTTTCCCCCGGGCACCCCGGTGGAGCCCCGCCATGCATGTCCGTGTCTCGCCCCGGGAAGAAGCATTCCTCCTGCCTTTCATTTAATGTCTCATTGTCATTATGATTATTATTATTCCTACTTTTAATTAATTTTTCCCAAGCGGGTCTGAGACCCGAGGGAGGACTTTGCCTGGAAACTTCACGTGGAAATACTGGGCAAACCTGAATTCGAGAGAGGAGGAAGGACGCGATGTTCCCTCCTTCCCCAGACTCGCTCCCTACCTCGCCCGACACCCCGGCCGTGTACACACACACACCCCCCCGAGCACACGCACATTTGTGTCCAAGGTTATTCACTAGTTGCCTGATGTATTGTTTTATCACATGCCGGCATGTCCACGGACGCGCTCGGGTTTGTATTGCTGTCTACATGACAGATGGTGCTCTGTGAGGCCGCAAGAAGATACGATTCAATTTTCTTTTGAAAGGCACATCCGCATTTATTTATTTATTT
>NW_009922800.1:0-15588 GCF_000696875.1 Nestor notabilis | reverse complement strand
ACCCAAACCAGTCTGTGATTCTATGACAGGGATGGCCCATGGAGGCTGTGATGGCATGAGACAGCATGGGACAGTATCAAGACACTCGGTTCAAAACCCACCACCAGATTCTCATTTTAAATTGGGGTTTTATTGTCATACAGTGAGGTTCAAGCATCCCCATGCAGCACCACACACCACCGTACCACATCTCGCTGCCCAGGGGAAAGCACGAGGCTGCGGCAACAAGCCCTGGAGTCAGGGCACACAGTGCTGGGCTCCTCTGCGCCCCTAAAAGACCTTTCGGGTCTGCTCTAAACATCCATTACAAATAGAACACAATTCCACAGTTAGGTTACAAAGAGCACAGCATGTTCCTTCCAGCTCTGCCTCCGGGATTACTTCAGCCTGTGTACAGGACACTGTTGGAGTGGTGCATTGCAGCTACCCTGCCACGGCTCAGTGCAACCACAATACATTCATTTATCAAAGTGAGATGTGTCTGCAGGAAGCAGAGCCCAAGTAAATGCATTCATCCCGGGCCCTGCATCAACCTGGCCAAGGCACAAATGTCTGTGAGATCCAATACACCATGCTCAGCGTTTACATTTATGGCTGCATCTTGTTCATCCATCTTACCCTGACCGACTCCAGAACTGTCAAATGCATCTCAGCCCTGTACCCACGCCTTGCTCGTCTAGATCCAGCACATAAGGAAGATCTTCTCTTCCACCATCCATCTTCCAGCAGCCAAGGAACCAACATTAGGCTGAATGCTTTACAACTGCAGGGCGTTTAGGCTCCAATTCATGCCTCCAAGTCCAAATCCAGTTTCTAGAGTGCTCCTGAGCAAGTGGAAAGCTGAGCCAAGACATCCCCACCGCATTCCAAAGCAGCTGCCTGTCAGCAGCACAGCTGTGTAACTGTCTTTGCACGCACACACACGAGTTCACCTTCAAACACAGAAGTAGTGAAATAAAAATCATCACTGAAAACTGCTGACAAACAGGAAGAAAACACCCTGTAATCAGGACGGTAAGGAGTTCCTTCTGGAGTGACCATTTCCTACAGTGACTTCAGCACAGTACAAGCACATAGTACAGGCACATTCCAAAAAGTTGTTTTTCTCATAGAGATCATAGATGTCCTGCAGAGTCTTGGTTTTCCTTCAACAATGATCAAGTTTTACAGCAGGTTGACTGCAGACGCTGTCAAATCAAGGCTTATTCTTCAGATAGTGCTCTCTGCACTGTAAAAAAAAAGAGCTAGTGATGGAGGGGACTTCACCGGGGGTGGGTGGAAAGGGGCCTCCCAAAGGACTCCAGAAGCCAAAAGCAGGCCTTTCGACACATTCTCCTGTGTTGGGCTTCCAAAAACTGAGATTCCTCAAGCAGCTTTAGTATTGCAGTCTATTGAGTGAGTCAATGTAATGAAAAGTGGCTCCCAATGCCCAGCTCGTTTCAACATTGTCAATTTTCCGGGCAAGCTGAGAAAAAGTACAAAACAACAAAACCAAACTAAGAAAGTTAAACCACAATTCTTTGGGAGAAGGAGAAGCATGCAAGATGAATACAGTACTGAATGTAATCACAACTGGTTATCAGCATTGTGGGGCCAATGTCCCTCCACCCACCCCCAATCACAGAGAATGTGTAATATTAAGAAAGGAAATCAAGGAATGAACTAACTGGCATGACTACTGCCTCAGCACCCTGATGCCCACTCTCCCCAGCAATCCATCCTGTGCATCACCTTGAAGACTTGGCTCTTCGGGAAGCCCAGTTCTTGCAGGAGGAAGGTGATGTACGTGAGGTCCATGCAAAGAAAAGGGCTGCTTCCAGGACTGATTTCCATGGTCTTACATACTAAGGAGAAAGAAAAGAGCGTCTGAATGCACACTGTGGGCTCAGGACTAGCATCAACCCAGCTTTGAAAAACCTCAAATGAATCCATAAAACACCTCTTGTCAGTTGAGCTACACAGTGATGGAACCTGTCACAATGGGGTTGAAATGACACGCACACATTAGCAGAAGCACAAAAGCTCTGGCACACTGGAAGGAAGATCAAGGCGTTCTGTATCTCCCCTAGGCCAGCTGAGATGCTTGTATCTCTCTGGAAAAGGATGAAAAGGGCCTCCAACTTTTCTTCTGTCTACTTCAAGCCTTTAAATATCTGAGCAACCTCAGGTATGTTATGTTTTCTGTGCATAAGCACTCCATAGATGTTGACAAAACCAAAGGGAAAAAAGACAAAAGAATAAAAAAAAAAAAGACAAAACCAAAATAACCCCCAACTTGCTTTCTCAGGATGAATTACACAAATGGTAGTTCAGATTTCAAAACTGCAACAATTGTTCAGTCAATCATAAAGATTCCCAAAAAGCCCCATGTCGCTTTGATCAAAGCCTGAGTCTGTGGTATTAAGAAAAGAATGTTGCCATTTTTAAGCCTGCACAGGCAGTTCCCTCGGCAGCTGAGGAAGCAAGAAGCTATGAGCTGGTTTTACCTCCTTTTCTGATTAAGAACCAAGCATAGGAACAAATCTTGAGACAAGAAGTAAAATGAAACCAGATTAGAACAGGTCATGCTAACAGAATGAGAACCCTCACACCAATTCTGAAAGCATGATGTCAGGTGAGCTGTTAACTGGCAAGTTTATTAGTGATTCTTGAGAGAATTTTGAAATCTGAGCATTATAAGGTTTGTCTTATGTAGACTGCAATAGCAAGAGTTAATATAAAAATAGTTGAGATTTTCAGAAATGTTGGTGAGATGCTATGGGGAGAGGTGCTTGATATTTACTTGAAACAAAAAAAATCAGGCTTTTTAACATGTCACCCCTTTGCCACCTGGGTGTGAATTTACACACAATTACTGCCGTGTTTTGGATTGTATCTTACCATATTTAGCTGCAATTTCAAAGTCACCAACAGTTAAGCTTCCTCCTTTTTCTTTATCTAAACAAACAAACAAAAGAGGTGGTCTTTTAGGGGTTTTGTATAAAGGCAATTGTACATTAAGCCATAAAAGTTTGGAAATGAAACCCTGAGCCACTGAAATCAATGACAAAACTCACACTTGCTTTAAAGCTAAAAGAACCTTTAAGAGATTTTTAATACAGATGGTAAAGCCTTGTTTTATGAAGAGCTTTTAGCCTCCTTTCCTAAAGAAACACAGTTTACAGACTGTCACCTTGTCCAAAAGAGCTTCAGATCTCATCACCTGCTTTCTACTGCTGAACAGCCTTCTTCACACCAGCATGCCACTGGGAAAAAGACAGGATGCATGGATACATGTGGAGTTATCTAAAAATCCTCATTCTATCTAAAGAGGCCTGTGAAGCCAAACACACTGCCCAAGATCACTTAGCTGCTGTACTGTCCAAGAAATTTGTTTATCATTATGAGGTCTTGTTTCTATTTTGGATTGTGGAGTGAATCACACAACGATTTCTGAAATGCAGACAGTTTGTTTAAAAACCATTACCAGAAGTTGCAGGTCATATTTCACAGCCCTAGTCCCTTCTCTATAGAAATTAAAGAGCATTCACTATCCAGTCAAGAGCAATGCTGCACAGCAGCATAACGAAAAGCTAAGTTCCATGACAGCCTAGCAAAGCATCATGATGTGTGTTATTTCTTCCACAGCTTGTGATTTAAAATGAAACTAAACCAGGAGCCAACATACCTATGAGACCAACCTCTGCTGCACGGTCATAGTAGTAGGAGAAAGTGTAAAAATCCAAGTCCTTCACTTCCTCAGCTTTATGCACTTTTTTGTAGAGCATCTTTGCCACTTTGTTCGAACAAGACTCATACAGAGGCTCACCTAAAAGAAGGCAAAGAAACCCAGCATATTATGGGCAGAGAGTTAAATATGCACACAATTTGCTTAGGATTTGCCAGGAAACAGTCTCCCTTTTGCACAACGGCACTTCGTAAATTCTTCACAGAGAACTGAAATCTGCATCTTCTTCCAGTGGCAACACTTGCCATCCTCATGTTGGGACTGAGTATGTGATAGATCAGAGATGTGTACACCATCTGAGGTAGGATTCTGACAGACCTGTTCAGGGATCATTCAACTCCACCTGCATTACTACCAGCAGCTTTACTGATTGGATAGACACCATGGCACAAGAGGGAGTTGCTGCAGAATTTCCTTAGCAGCATGTTGAGAGGAGCCAGACTGAACAGTAAACAGAGAATCCAGTCTCTTTGCAAGAGACTGAGTGTATCATTTACACAGCTAATAGCATGCTGGCCTAGATAGAGTGATAAATCACTATACCTGCCTTCTGTCCTTTAATTTTGTACACTATCTCACCATGCTGCCATTCAGATTTGAAGCCAGGAGGTAAACAGGGGCTGATCAGTTCCTCCCCTTCTCCTACTGCAGAAGTAAAACAAAGCCACATTAGGGAAAAACATGAGGAGTTAATTTCAGACCCGTGACTCCCAGCCCTACTTCATTCTGTCCCACAGCCTCAGCAACGCACCTCCAAGCCCCAGTCATGGCTCAGATGTCCCATGCCCTCCCACAGGGCTGGCAAGAATCCAGGTCTCCTGGAATCTAGCAGTGTCACCTCCTGCACTTGTCTCAAATGCACCCAGCCATGGTGACAGGAGTCCACATTCCACTAGGAACCTTGAGCCCAGTGGGAAGGGGACAGACAACTCCTCCCCTCACAACAGGACTATGTACCCTCTGCTCAGAGCCAAGACTTCAGGAGTGCCCGTAACTTACAGGGTTTTCCCTCAACTCCTCCTAAAATGGCGAGCCTTGCTGACAGCAGCCCGAGTCCCAGGTAACTGCAAAAGGATAAAAGCCTCCATGAACAACAAACATCCTTCCTCTGACACTCCACTGGCAACCTGGCTGGGACTTGCCAGTCTCCTCTACACAGTCCCAGCAAAATGGCTCAAGTCAGCAGCTGATGCACGCAAGGGGAATGGTGAGAACCCACCCTCATACTGCCCTCCCGCAGAAGGGTAATCTGTCTTGAAAAAAGCACAGGCAGTAGCTGTCAATGGTAATCTGGCTCTTAAGGAACTGGGAATGATGAAGGCATTCCCCTCACGTTCCTCCTACCCTCCTCAAAGCCAACACAGCCTCTAGCATACAGAATTGACTCTTTTTAAGCCCAAACACACCCCACAGCAAACATGGGTGGGAAGAAGCTGATTCCTTCTGCCCCAAATACTGGGAGCAGGAGAAGACAGTGAGGAGGAAGGAATGGCAGAGACAAAGCACTGAACTGACTACAAACTCCATTGTCCATGCTCCTGCTCCACTTGGCAGTGAAGAAGTAGAAAAATAGAGAGTGAAGCTGAGTCTGGGTAGGAGGAAGAGGTGGGGGGAAGGTGTTTTTGATTTTGTTCTTATTTCTCATTATCCTACTGTTTAATTGTCAGTAAATTAACTTCTCTAAGGAGAGTCTTGGTTTTGCCTATAATGGCAACTGGTAGGTGACCCTGACCCATGAGCTTTTTGTTGTACTTCCTTTCCCCTGTCCTGTTGATGGAAGGACAGTGACAGAGCAGCTTGGGGGGTACTGGTGGGCAGCCAAGGTTCATCTACACAATAACATGGTGCCTCAGGTTCCTCCACTCATTTGTAAGGACCTCACTTACAGCGAAACACCTAGATCTCAATGGCTTCATAGAAAGCTTCTGTGTGTACAGTGTGCACTTTCCCACAACTAACCTGTATGAATACAGCTTGTAGGTGTTGTTAAACATCTGAAATGAAGTTGTGTGGCCAGCTGGTGATGTCTGGAGAGTTGCCTGGAGGGAGAAAAAGATGTCACTGCAAGGTTTCTGCTATCAGTAGCAAACATCAACAAAACCTTCCGAAACAAGAAGGAAAAATGTGAAACAATCCTAGCATGGTTCAGAGAGACTTGACCGCTGATACACAATATAACCTGGGGCTAGAATAGTGTCCTCACATGACAGAGTCTAAACTGGTTACAATTCTATCTGAATCCACTCCAAACGGTATATAAAAGCATTCCTTTGATTAAAAAGGAACCCTTATTCCAGCTCTTAGCTACTTTTATCAAGAGGCTACAGCAACTGCCTCTTCGCATGATCCCTGCTAGGGAAAAGTGTGCAAACTAATACAAAAGCCAGGCACGCATTAACTTTCTACTCAAGTGAATTCAACTGTGAACTTCCACAAGCCAGAGGAGAAGCACATCACTGCTCTTGCCAAGGAACAGAGTGAGGACCAGCCTGTGGCCTGAAGAAATGAAAGAGTAATTATCTAAAGCACTTTGCAGCCTCTTGGCAAGTGCATCAGCACACTGGCGTGTTTGTGGGGAGCAAAGCTCAGGCCATGATGATATTCATAAAGCTCAGATCTTAACACCATCTCTAAGTCCAGAAATTCCACATTCTGGACTCTTCACATCCCCTGCTGTAAAAGCACTGTAATGATTAGGCCAGACTGGGACACTAGATACAGCATCCCAACGCTCTGCTTTTGTGCAGCTTTACTACAAACAGTACCTCTGCTCAGGCCAGAGCCTTACAACACCACAGGGCTTCCAACTTACAGAACACCTATACAAATGCCAGAACAGGAAACTGAAATGACAACCATCAGTATGTATTCTTTAATGCATAGTAACAGTTGTCCTTAGAACACATTCATTTGTAACTGAGGGAACTCAGGAAAATCAGAAACAATGACTGAGAAGGCATCTTACTGTGTTCTTAAAACCCAATATAGGCCAAATGTTGGGCCTGAATTCACTAACAGCATTTGAGTTCTTCATTATCAGCACAAACTGAGAATCAAGAATTAAGATGCTCAGGTGAACACTGTATTTTTCCCCCAAGATAAAGCAGCCCTAGCAAATTCATGACATGCACCACCAACCCACGGAGCTGGAGTAAGAGGACTGGCAAGGAGCTGTGAATGCCTCTGTGACTGATTGGAACAAGGCAGATATGCCCAAGTGACAAAGGGTCTTCTGTCAGAAGTGCAGCTTCATGTCACACTGACAAACTCTTACTCTGTTTCCAAGGGAAACCAATCTGAGCAGTTACTGATCTCTGCACCAGCATTTCCCAGCAGCATGCATGTTCATGTTACCTCGGTGCGTGGAAGGAAGGTGATCTGTGTTGATCCACCACCCAAATCCAGCATCCCCACACTTCTCTTCTGCGGATCATCTAGGCTACCTGAAACATGACAGAACAGAAAAAGCCATGGTGGACACGTAAGAAACTGGCTAGGAACAAACCCAGGAGTACAGTGGTAAAGAAACAGGACAATCTCAGTCCCTCTCTCAGCTTCCAGCCAGCATAAAATTATACTATTATCTACTGGGTGCTTATTTTGGTTTTATCAAATGTCCTGAAAATCTTCAAGTGACAGAGCTTCTCTCATTTCTCTGGGGCTGTTCATGCTCTAATTACAGCAATTTTGGTTACGGGGTTCCTAAACATTCTTTCAGCAGATGCAAGGACCCTTTTGCAAACTCTACTGTGGCAACCACTTCATAGCACAGAGGAATGTGGTTTTCTTGGCCACCTCTCCGTTATCCCTTAGTAATATTCTGCAGATTCCTATGGCCAAGGAGATGACAGAGTGAAAAAAGGTGGCCTAAGAGACTGAGCTCTCTTGGAATTCTTCCTGCTGCCAGCCCAGACCTCTCTTCTCATTTAAATCCTGTCCTTCTCAGTTAGATCCTTCAAATACACCTTCCTGACAAGACTAGCTTGTGCCACATACCTTGGTATGCATCATGATAGTTGCTATTTGAAGATCTCTGACCTTTCTGATATTTCCTGTGAGCACAAAAAGCTTTAGAGCACTTGTTGCATTGCTCCACACACCGTGTGCGCTCAACAGAGTGCTCGGGTGGCAGACTGCTTTACTTATTCTTGCAGAGGGCTTCAGCTTAAGTTTCTTTCTTTTACCCTTTAGCTACCCTTTTCTAACTCAGCAGTGTAAGTATTTGTGGTATTTCTAAGTTATAAATCTCTAAAGATGTAGCACAGCACTTACTTTCACTCTGTGCAGCTGCCAAGAACAAGTAGAATACCCACATTAAAAATTTAGCCAGAGCTAGTGGCAGGCTCTAAAAAGGAATAAAATGCTCTGGTACCCTACAGGGAATTGAAAGAAAGGCAACATTAAACACCTAGGAAAAGGGATTAAACTCCTCACCCTGTCAAGTAATGGCCCAAATCCTAGTGATTTATATAGGCTAGGCCAAAACCAAGTGTTGACTTGTTCCTGGATACTTCTTTCTCCCACTCCACCCCAATAAAGGAGCAAATCCCATGCAGGGGCAGAAACCAGTATGAATTCCACATCATTGGTCACATCTTTATGCACATGCTCATGTACACATACCTGTTAAAAAATTTATTGTGATCCAGGCTGAAATACCTAATAAAGAAAATATTTAAAAGACACATTGTTAGATCATAGCACTCCATTTTATCTAACAACAGTAACAAAGAAGGTGAGCCCTATTACAAGGGCTTTGTCGTTTAGGATCTATTTAGATGGATTTTAAGTTTAACTGCACCATCTAAACAAAATAATCAGCAAACCAGAGCTTGTGGTCCAACAACAGACAGAGACACCAGAGACCATGTGCCACAAGCTCCCTTGTCCCCCTTCACAAACGGAGGACTTCTAATAACAGTCTCCAAAGGATGTCTGGCTGAGAGCTAAGCAAGCAGGACCTTCAAGAAGGGCGAACAGGACTGGCTGTGCTGAGCTCCCGTGAGCCATGCTGCCCCAAAGCCAGTGTTTCCACAACTGCCAACGTCTGTCAAACCCCAAGATTAGATATCTTGAACAAAGTAAATGACCTTCTATACCAGAGCTTATGTGATATTTGGAAGAGAAGCCCCATACATGAAACTCCTGGAGAACTCTGTTTCACAGGTCAAAAACTTAGGCAAGAAGTCACAAAGGCTTCAGTGTCCTTAGCTAAAAAACACAAAAACAACTGACACTCACATTGTTCATTTTCTAGCAAGACATCAATTGGTAGGATTCTGTTTGATCTCAGGCACTCAGCTTTCTTTTTGAATACTAAGAATTTTCATCTTTTCAGTGTTTTGGATTTTCCTATTTTCCACTAAATATTCTTTTGAGGTGCACTGTTTCTGTTTTATTCTTGGTTTAGAAACCTCTTCTCCATAAATGAGATTAATCAGTGGGCCTCATGTTAACAAATTCAAATATTTATCCATGTGGTTAAAACTTGAGGCATGCTAGAGAACACGGTCCAGTTCAACCCCTGGCTCAACCAAGGCTGTCACTGCTATTAATGCTTTTCAAACAAAACAAGAAGAATTACAATGTCCTTTTTCCATTAAGCAGTAAAAAAGAAACTGATAACGAGCTCCAAACAGCTCCAGCTATTTTAAAGTCTGTTTTCTAAGCAGATTTAAAATGCATTTCAACTCTTAGTTACTTAGAATTTAGAAACGTTTCTTCCAATTATTTGAAATCAAGGGTGATTCTGGATTCTGTCCTCATCATTTTTTGATAAGCATCAAAAATACTGCAGCACATATTTTCTTCTAGATAACTTTTCTTCAGATTGAATTCACAATCACACTGATTAGATCAGTTATCATTAACATTATAACCAAATACTTCCAGAAATATCTGATGAGCATTGTCAAGAGGAGGGTGTGCAAAACCAGTTGTTGATGACCGTCTCAACAAGCAGATATTCAGAAACCTTTCCAGAAGTGCTGACTGCACAGTGGCTTCCTGGTGATCCCACAGGAACTGCTCGGCACTCAAGAGCTTTGAAAATCAGGACAGAGTTCAGGACTTCGAATTGGAAAACATAGCAGCATAAAAACTGTGTCAAATCTGCTGCCTGTGGGCTCCCACAACACTGAGTGGGGACTGGTCACTGTGAGGCCAAAATCCCCAGGGTTGCAGAAGGGGTTATCCTACCTTCATCGGTTCCATTCATTATTGACACACAGTTGTCCCTCACGAAGAAGGGGGAGGCCTGAAAGATCTCCTTCACCTGTAGTTCAAATAAAAGTTAACTCAGAGAAACCCTTTTTCAACTGGAAAGCAAATGTTCTATATAACTACAGTTCTACACAACCACTTCTCTTCTTGGGCCAGATCCTGACTGCTGCTCACCACTTTGTTTGGAGTTCAAGAGCCCAACAAGCATCAGCTATGCTGTGCTATTTGCCAGAGCCAGCCATGAAGACTGCTCAGAAATGCCATTAACAAGGATGGACATGGGCAGGGAAGGCAACTGGCTACCCACAAGGTATTATATATGCATGGGAGCCACAGGAGATGGACACCCTGCCTTTCAGGCTTTCACCCTGCTCCAGGAAATGGCATTTTTATCAGGAGCATGTTGGCTGTTAGAGGTCCTCTACACCACATCCTGCATGAGGTAGCAAAGCCCCGTGTTTCCAGAGTCCTCTAAAGTAACAACTACAGCAGTTCCAGCTGAAATCCAGTGTGGAAAGAATGGACCAGCTTGCAGGCAGCAGAGAACAATACAAACACTGGTTTCAACCACACCACATTTCTTCCTTCCAATTATTGCTTAGAAAAAGAGTACACTTAGTGTACAGTTAAACTTTTCCTGCAGCCACAAAGATTAGAATGCAATATTTTATTTTTATAACATTTTAAAATATTACGCATTTTACATGCCTATAAATACAATTTACATTATATCCAATCAATATAAAGGAGCAGCCTTGCAGCAGCAGGCTGATAACATGACCAAATAGCGTTCTTCTCAAAACAGCAGCATCCTGGTAAAAACCACCTCCAAATACACCCACTAAGAACAAGCCTGTGGTGACTGTTAGGAGTAGCTCGTTACACTTGTTATATGTCACCCCCAAGGCTAATTCAGAGCTGTCATCATTCCTCTGAGCTTGTACTCACAAAATTTCTCCCCCCAACTCCATTTGTGGTCAGGGTTAAATGACAGAAATGGCTCATGTACATGAAGATAAAGGAGTATGCACCTTACACAGAAGAGAGCAAAGTTTGCTACAAAATTTCTGGACAGCAAATTGAAAGACAAGAAGCAGTACCTTATCCAGCAACTTCTGTGCTTTCTCTCCTGGCAGCAACCGCAGGCCAGCTGTGGCTTTCAGGACAAGAGGAGTAAACTTCCACAGCTCCATTGGAACTTCCTCCTTTGCCACCTCCAGGAGCTCTTTTATTCCCTGGCCACTCTGTGAGCAGAGAAAGAACAAAACAAAAGGCATCTTAGAAACTCTTCAGCTTTACCTTTCCTGGAAGGGCAAAAGGGTGATCAGAGGTATTATTCACTTTAAATGTGGAACAGAGACAAGAGAGTGTCACAAGGGGTCAGAAGGTGGAAGGTGGAGGACTCAGTATATCCTACAGCATGACACTTGGTGGATATAACAGGCATCATCCAGCAACAGGTCAAAAACAAAAGGAAGAGGCACTTTTCCAAACAGTGAGAGAACACTCTGCCGCTGAATGTTCTGGCTACAAAAGGTTCAGAAGATACTATGGGAAATCAGTGAAAACAAAAAGACCTTTGAAGCCAGCAAAACACTATGAGCTGGGTTTAAGTCCCTAAATCTCTTCAAGCCAGAAGGTAAGGTAGATGGGAGAGAAGTCACTCAGCCTACCCTTCAGACTATTTTCCTGTGAATCTGATTCCATTCAGTTTTGGAGAAGGCTCTGCTCCATTCCAACACAGCTCTTTTGTCATTTTCTTAAGCACATCAAAATTCTTAAGGCAGAAGTAGGAAAAACATCCACTGTGCTTATCTACCACCACCACCAAGTGGAACTAGATGTGTTCTGTTCCTTGCTCCTCTGCATGGTGACCAACTTCTACTGTGTAAAATGAGACAGTTCCACACGCTGTACTACAGAAAGATGGGATTTGCAGGGCACATAAAACCCAGGAAATTTGGGGGCACGTGCTTTTACAGAAACAAAATTACCTTTTCAACATCATCAGCATATGCAGATAGACCTGGCTTCAGTGCTTTAAACGTCTCATGGGTCAATTTGGGAGTCTCTGTTCAAAAACAGCATTTCAAAACAATGGTACAAACAATTTTGCAGACACAAAAAGAAAACCATTTTACAAGTTACATCATGATGGAAGTCACCTGAAGCCTCTGTCTAATGAACTATCAACACCCACCCAACCTCTAAACACAGCCCTTGCTATGGAATTAGCTCCTGAGAAAAGCATTTTAAAAGTCAGGACTGTTTTTCAGGTGCTATGCATATATTTTTCATGCACATCAGTCACAGAAGGGTGCAAGTCTTCTCTGAGCCCTTACACCTGTCATGTGCGCCTTTCCCAACTGCACTGGTAACAAAGACCCTCACACTGCAGCCACGTTCTGGCTAAACCTGACTCCAGCAAAACTCAGTGGAAGCTTTACCATTTCCAGTGGTAGCAGAGGGAGCCAGTCCTAAGTATTCTGGAAACCTGCAGTACAGACAATTGTATGAACCTGCAGGCAACACAACATGAGCTTGACAACAGCATCTTCCTGTACCCAGCTACACTCCATTAAGTTTCCTGCAATATATTCTGAAATTGTGTTTAAAGAGATATAGGTGAAGAAGAAGCAAAGCTCATGGAACGCACTGAAAGAATGAAATCCATAGACTGTTGGTTTTGGTGGCTAAGCTTTACATTAGCCCATTCTGCAAACCTAAGGTACTCCCTGCAGACCAATCACACCTCACACCACACTGCTCATCCTTAAAAGCATCCTCAGGTCACCTACTAACAGCATCCACACGGGTCTTCTCACCTTGAAGAGTTTCACACGTAAGAATAGACAACACCTCAACAAATTAAGCTGGTGACTCCAGAGGAAAACTGGAGCTTTTTTGTTCCCTTCCCTATTGCCTCACTTCTCAGCAATACTTTCAGTCCAGGTGCAATACATGGCAATCTAATCACAGAGTGAAGTTTTGCATTTAAATCCAACACTAAACCTAAAGGATGCACTAAACCAGCCATTGCAAAGAGAAGCAACTCACTGCCAGGAACTAGAGACAACCAACAAGCTCATGGTGAAAATCTGGGGGAGTAAGGCAGTTTGAATGTGTAACTCCCTCTACCACCATGCAGTGTGATGAAAAACTCCTTTTCAAGGCACTGTTCTGAAGGTACAGCTGCTATTTCATCACATTCTGATATTACAGCATTTCCTCCCTGTTGAATGTTTTCATAACTTCATCCAAACCTACATGCTTGAATAACAGTATACTTCCTGATGGCTCTCTAGACAGAACTGAAGCATGTTTGCTCAAGTAATCCCTAGAAAAGAACCATCAGTAATCTGCCCCACAGGTTACAGAAGCATTCATGTACCATGCAATGAGCAGACTGTACCTTTTGGCTGCTGTGTGAATTTAAATATATGGATGCGAGTTCCTGTGCTTCCTGCATCAAACATAATCCCATAGAAGACCGAGAGTTCTGTGGTCGGTGCCTGATGGGTCAGTTTGTCTCCCCTGCTCTCAGAAACTCCTTCTGTTGCTCCCACAACTTGTTTAGAATCCAAGTGCCATTTTACATATGCAACATAAATAGCTATGCATGCCAAGATTCCGAAAGCAAAGAACCGCTTTGACATCTTCATGGCTTCCATTTATCAGATATTTTGTTTCTTCCCTTTATCAAACATTTTATTTCTTGACCTTTACACAGAACAGGTGCTTCCCACATCACTCCTATATTCAACAGAGAAGAAAATACATGTTTTATTTGCTAAACCTGATACAAGGATCTACGAGTATGAATGTTATTTGATAAGGGATTTACAGGAGTAAACTTGACTTGCGCATTAGTGAAATACGTAACTGTTCGTTTAGATCTGTGATAAGAACATGGGCATGGCAGGCAAAGCAAGTAGGAAGTGACTGCAACAAACAGCCTGGTAAAAAAAAACCCTCACTCAGTGTGACAGACCACTGCTGGCAAGTAGAATAATTTATGCCTGCAGCTCCTTCAGCATCTGGAGTAAAACCAAGGTATCAGCTACCGTCTTTAGTACTCAAATCTATTTCAACTCACCCAGGAGAACTTTCAGTTAAATGCCCACATTTATTCCAGTAAGGCAATGTAGAATCTGGATTAATTTGTAAAACTGGACCTAACAGCAAAATCCCTCTCTCCCACGTTGCTTGGCCTAAACATCAAATACACCCATGGCTGCTGGATACTGAGACTGCTCACTGGTTTCCCAACGGTTCAGGAGGAAAATATCCATCCTCCTTCAGCATTTCATTGAGATCTATAGCTAATTTTAAGACATGAAGCTGCAGATACCTTTTTTCCCTCATTACTACTGAGGCCTAAGAAGGACCAGAGTAAGGAGAATTCAGAGAAGCTGAATACAGTAACTGAGGTGGGAAGGGACCTCAAGAGGTCCTTCATCCAACCGCTCAAAGCACAGGCAGCTATGGGGACCCACCATGTTGCTCAGGGCTATATCCAACTGCATCCTTGAAAACCTCCAAGCATGGAGATCCCACAACTTCTCTGGCCAACCTAAGTCACTTGCAGTTATCTTTGCTACTTCCTGGATGGTGAAAATGGTCCCAGGAGGCTGGACAAGCACAGTTTTAAAACAGGGTTGAAAAGAAAAGATGGAAGACCCAGGGAATTATAGTACACACACCCCAAATTCAGTATCAGAAAAGAAACCACAGCAAAGAACAAGGCAAGAACAAGCACTCACATGACAGAATCACAGAATCATAGAATCACGGACTGCTTTGGGTTGGAAGGGACCTTAAAGCTCATCCAGCTCCAACCCCCTCTGCCAGGGCAAGAGACACCTTCCACTAGAGCATGTCGCCCAAGGCCCTGTCCATCAAACATCATTCACATGATTAAAAAACAGTGGTGATTCATGGGGAGCAAACGCCATTATACCTTTCCTTCTTCAACAGTATGATGAAGAAGAGAAAGCAAACCAATTGATGAGGTTGACTTTAAGGTTTTGGCACATATGTAATCTGTTCATGGTACAAATTCAGAAGGTGCAGAAGGCGTGAGAGGGAGGAATTTAAATTCAAGGTGATTCCAGCATAGTGCCAACAAGGGGCAAGACAAAATGTTATTAAAATGGAGGAGAGCAAAGTGACAGGCACAAATACACATGAAAACCAGGGCAGTGTAGGGAGGCAGGAATCGCGGGAGTCGCATGGCAAGGAAAAGAAAGATCTCCCTGGCTTCCATCAGCTGACACAGAGATGGGTGGCAATCCCTGCACATCTATGGGGTGCCTTCTCCAATCTTACTGTGCCAGAAAGGCCTCAACTGCAGCTATACTACAGCTCAAACATGCCACGGGAGGAAAGCAGCAGGATCCAGATGATCCTTTGAGGAAACAGAAGCCTCCAGCGAGGGAAAGGGGAGGCTGGCAGCGCGATGGAAGCGGAGCGACAGCATCCCGCCAGCGTAAACCCGCACCTCGCTGAAGAGAACCGGCGTTAACTCTCCCATGCCTTTGCCCGCGGGCGCGGAGACTTGCAGCAAGGGAGAAGCTTGCCGGCGAGGGCGGGCACCCGCGGGGACCGGCACAGGGCAGGTGCCCAACGCGGCGCAGGCC
>NW_009922799.1:0-18840 GCF_000696875.1 Nestor notabilis | reverse complement strand
TGCTGTAGCTGAACCCAGGACACATTTAAATTTAAATAATATTTTTCAAATACTTCAAACATATATGTGTGTATATATATAATCACATATATATGGTATATATACACATATATATTGTACTTACATACATGCATACACATATATATGTATATGCAGATACCTTCACACAGGGGTCAGGAAGCTCATTTCTGCCAAGGTCTGCTTTTCAAATGTTTAAGCATATGGCTGCACACATGTAGTCAGGTATTCCTGCACCTGTACTGTCCAGTTGCATACTCCCTCTGCTATAGCATCACACTAATGAGGATATATGGCTCAGGGCTTGCAAATAACTTTGGGCATGGCCAGAGCAAGCACAGGTCCATCTATATCCAGCCGTATAGACCTGTCTGAAGTTGCGCAGATCCCTCCTGTCCTTGAAACCTTTCTGCAAAGCAATTGCCCAAGACCGTGTAGTATGTTCATGGTAGAGCACTAACTAACCACAGGTTAATGCAATAACAGTATCATTTAATATCTCACAGGGCAGCATCTGCATATATTTCAGACCTGTCCTGAATACAGATATTGCCAGTGGGTTGTAATTTCTCTATGCCTTTGCCTGCAGCTGCTGTTTTCTTTTATTCTAGCAAATACTACAGAAATGAGTAAAAGCTAAGGAAGATTGGTAGGCTTATGAAGTGCACTCCTGCTACCATTTCCTTGTCCTCATTATTAATCTACTCTACTTTTTCATCATTCTGGATCGTCTGTCTCCTACTAAAAAAAAAAGATGCTTCCTTTTTCACTTTGCATTGATATGAGCCTTTAATTCAACCCTGTCTGCTGGCTTTGACAGAGCCATGCTAAATTGCAATCAGATTGAGGCTATGACACTCTTCAGCTGCACACGAAATATAAAGGATACAGAGGGAAGAAGGAGGAGGGAAGAGAGAGCTAGAGAAAGGGAAAAGATACATGAGCAAAGTCACTGTTTCTAATGTTACATCCAACTTCACGCACTAGTTCACAAAGGAACACAAAGGAGCACAGGAAAAAATATTTGCTTGGGGAGACACTGCTTCCAGCCAAAAATCCGCCCTGTTATACCTCATTGTATTACCACAACAGGACAGGTAGAGAGGAGAAAGAGACAACAAGGTCAGCCAGGAGACAGGTTGACCTGCCTCTGGGCTGACAGGAGACAGGAGAGCTAGCAAGAACCAAGGGCATGGCTGAGGGCAGAGAGACCTGCAGGACATGCAGATGATGAAGCAAGGAAGGGAAGTAAAACAACAATACGGGGAAAATAACAAAAACATCAAAAGAAATTAAAAATATGGGGAAAAAAGCAAAAAGAGCACAGAGAGAGAGGAGGAGATGTCTTGACAGCTTGCAGCACACCTCTAACTGCTGCTGGCTGCTTGGGCAGGCAGGAGCAAGTGGCTGCGGCAACTCTCCATCCCTGACGGAGCGTGCATGGGGCCAGGAACTACTGAAATGAAGCTGCAGCAACCTGAGTTCCTTCTTTTCCCTGTAATCTGGCAGGGCCTGAGTAAAAATAGATAAGGTTTTTGGTTTTGCTTTGGCACTGTGCTGCTAAATCCTCCCCATCCTTCTTCAGGGAGGCTTGGGACACCCTAGTCCCCTTCTGCCTCACTCCTTCTGGGTAGGAAGCCTTATAGATGTGTATCCTCACAGTTTCCAGCATGCCCTTTATCACAGAGGGATTATTCTAAGAGCAGTTAGTTTTACTTTCTCATCATTTTACTAAAGGTGCAAACTCTGGTGGCCTTTTTGCATGACAAATCTCCAAGGCTGCCACGTGATGTCTATTTCTTTCAACTCCCTTGAGGGGAAATACCTCCCTGTTCTGCCGCGCACACGAAATGGCTGATTACACATGAGTTAGTACAAACAGCACCCAGGCATACTGTATTAAAATTGCAATCCAAGGGCACAGAGATTCAGCATTATAAACTATTAATAACTTTTTATATGGTTTTCATCCAAAAAATGTGATCTTAGTTATTTGTCATTCAAAAGGACCCAGGCAGAAATAGAATTCAAAGCTATTGATTGCAAACACTGTTTTCTACAAAGAAAGCCAGTATGAAACACTGAGGAACAGCACACTGACTATTGTAATGGCTTCCCTTTTTTTCTCCTTTGTGAAGAGGTTTCAACAGGGGTTACAGCTTTATGGTGCAGAACTGTGTTTTCCAGGTGAGCTGAAGCAGGATTGATTTGAGGTTTGACAGTGTATCAAAGTCTTCCTCCAGTTTATCAGCACATGGGGAGCTTTGAAGGCTGTCAGCATCAGCGCAGCTCTAATCCCAGCACACCATCAGATATTCAGGGGCAACAGAGCCACGAGAGTGCTCCACCTCTGTACAGCCTCTACCCACAAGGGGCTGTCCCTTGATGCCCCTGGATCCACTCACTCCCGAGTGCTGCTGGTGGGCATGTGCATACACACACACACACAAACAAGTGGGTCTGTTGGGTGACCTCCAGACCCTATGGTCTCCCCAGCTGTTGGCTTGGACCTCATGGTCCCTCCAGTAGCCAATTGGCAGACCCTTAGGTCTCTCCGTGACTCCCAGGCTGCTCAACCTACTCTACATCAGTGCAGCCTGATGCTCACTGGTGGTACACATACCTTCATACCCCTCAGCAGTGGCCCACAGGCGCACGGACACTAGGACCAGTGGGTCCCATCCCAACTGCTGCCACTCAGTAACACACACACACACACACACACACACGCACACACACACCCTTCCCCAACCTGAGAAAATGGTCAAAAATTGAAATTAGTGAGAAAACATGGACCGACTGCACTGACCAGGTGCAGGTCAGGGCTAGACAAGTGCTGTCACCAGCAGCTTATGTATACAACCACCCTATTTTATCCCTTTCCCCTTCTGTTTTTTCACACTTGTTTCTCAGACTTCCTTGATCCCTTCCCTTCACTGTCTTGGGTTCCCTCCCTATCCCAAACCAGCCCATAAGTCACTTGCAATGCCAAGATGCTCTACCCTGCAACCCACAACGAGTCCTGTCTCTCCAAAGGCAGTGATGGGAGGAAGTCGAAGGTGTCCACGTGCCTTTTGATGACCCCGTTGTGATGGAGGTCCCCCCTGGCTGTGGCCCTGGTCACCTCCTGTGACAGCATGGGGAGGGGCAGGAGCAGGGTCATGTCCCCCCTCCCATCTGCCTCTGCCCTCTTTCATGTGTGGGGGCATCCGTCTGCCATCCAACACTAACAAGTTGTTGTCCTTCATTCAACATAGAATCATAGAATCATAGAATACTTAGGGTTGGAAAGGACCTTAAGATCATCTAGTTCCAACCCCCCTGCCGTGAGCAGGGACACCACACGCATAACCCAACACTACCCAGTTGCTCTAAAGTTCATATGAGATTTTGGAAATACCATAAGCAATAAGCGAAATGGTGCTATAATGGAAGGGAGGTGACATGTTGGGATGAGATGCCACCTCCTTCAGCAGTTGTTATTACCTGCCACCAGCATGTTGTGCAGGCAGGCACGCACGCACACACCTGGGACAAGGGGAAGTAAAGATTTCTAAAGCAAAAATAGAAGAATGAAAGAGGTGTGAGGAGTGAGAATATAAGCAGAAGGCAGAGACAGAAAGAGTCAGGCTGGCTTCGACCTGCTGTTTGCAGAAAGGAGGCAGAGGATGAGGAAGGGGCAGAGAAAAGATGGAGAAGCAAACAGGAACAGAATAAATCTTCTGACGAGGAGAATGATGTGGTCTGCAGGCTAATTTTTCATCCTCAAATGCATGCAGTAAAGGAGAATGTGAAAAATAAACAAGAAAGTGGAAAAAGAAATACATATTCAATGAGACAGTGCATTCAAATGTAGAAATACAAAAGCTCAGAACTCAGAGGACCTGTGTCAAATAATGTGATTACACTGAAGTAAATTTTCCAGGAACTCAGAGACAAATAGAACTGTACCTAAAAGGGTATCACTTATGAAAAAACTCAGTGTGACTCTAGTTTGCTGAAGTGAAAAGTAATGTCTTTTTGGTAAGTCATGTAGCTGGAAATTTTTCCACAAGAGATACAATACTATGTAGGGTTTGGTAGAAACACCTATAGAAATACGGTAGTGCAGACAGGAGCTCTGCCACTTGCAAGCAGGGAAAATCACCCTCCTCAGGCTCTGCTCCCATTTCAAAGCAGTCCAGGGTGTGACTGGTATGGAAAGGGAGATGGGTGGCTGGGCAAGCCTGCCCTGCCACAGCACCGTCAGTGAGTCACCTTCAGCTCTCACTAAGGTCGTGCTAAATACTAGCATGAAATACATCCATGAGAATCCTGTTTGGATCAGAAGGGACCTTCAAAGACCAGTTAGTCCAAATCCCTTGCCATGGGGGAGTTGGACTAAAACCCCCTCAAACCTGAAGCTCTACCCCCACCTTTTTATATTCAATTTAACACATTTTTTTCCAAATTTGCTTCCAAAGACATCTTCCACCAGATGAGGTTGCTCAAACCCCATCCAACCTGGCCTTGAACACTTGCAGGGATGGGAAGTTGGTCTTTCTGCTCTGAAACTTAATTTCATTACCCGCTTTTATCTTCGGCAGCTATTAAAATGAAGAGCGGGTGAATAATTGTTCTCTTCACTCCTGCGCCTGGATTCCAGCATTTAAATTTTTTTAATAAATAACATGCATTTTTTAGTTCTTGGCTTTTGTTTTCATTCTTCCAACTCCACTCTTGAAAATAATTCTCTCTCATCTTCTCCTTCACATGTCACTGGAAAAGAAAAGAAGCTCAATTTATGACTGAATAATTTTCACAACAAACAGACTTTGAGAGGGAAAAAGAAAAGCATGATAGACTAGGAGATGATACTCCTGCTGAGAGAGAATCTAAGAGTCCTATTAGAGAAATACTAACAGTTGTGTTATAAGAATACTACATTTTTAGGATAGACATTAAGAACTAGATGCTAAAGGGTTGACATGAGAAATTCAGAGAAGTAACAGTTTAAATTCATAGAGAGATGCAATTAATTATAAGATTGATTTGTGTTAATTTCTCCCATATAAATGCATGAAAACATAAAAATTAAATACTAGTCTTTATAGAATGCACACTTTTTTCATCAAAAATCCCTGTGACTAGGCAAAACTGAAACCATTGAAATTACACTGAAGGCTAATGGAGGAATGATAGTTTTTTTAGAAATAAGCAAAGAATCTCATCATCATCTTTTAAAAACACTTTAAGAAATGCTACCTTGATAGTTTCAGTTCCCAGTCTTCATTTTTAATGGCTAGCTCCCTGGAGCCACAGTCCCACTGGGTATGACTTAAAGCCTCTCCCCGTACCATACATACACAGGTCTGCGCCTGGTCTTCAACCACAACTCCTCCATGAGTCTGTCCCCATCTGGAAACTCACTTGCTACTTCTCTAATCTAGTTGTAGGCTTTCTCTGGCACCTTTGGGCACTTTCCAGTGGCTGTAGCTCTGTTTATTTGGCTGTCTTTGTCATAAAAACTGCTGACAGTGCCTGCCCTGGTATTAGCCCACCAGTTTATCAGCAACAAAACCGTCTGAAACAAACATTGTCCTTTTGTCTTTGGCAAGTGCCACTTCAATGACCTTACATAGCTGATTCCTTCATGTGCTTTCAGGGAGCTTTTGAAATCACCTATGTATTTTGTCTTAGCAATATCCCAGAAGTCAGTCCAGCGCTCCTGAAAATTAAGGAAAGATTGAGAGAAGGATCAAGGTAGCTATATTCACGCATACACACACATATATACAGAAACGCCCCGACAATAGAGTGAAAATAAGAGAGGCAAATGGGAGGAGACTGGAAAGACACTAAGAGGTCAGGAGGGGACAAAGCAGCTTAGAGAATAAGTGGGGTTTAGAATTAAATTGGAGAGGCTTTTGCAAGGAAAATGGTACTTGAGGAAAGGTTAGGGCTTCCTGGAGAAGATTTCTGAGGTGAGAATATATTGGAATAATTAGGATCAAGTGAAGAGGAACATAATGAGATTGGATGGTGAGAAATGCCATTTTGCTGCTGTGACTGAAGGAGTTAGTGTTCTAGGAGGTTTCTGGCTATGAACAAGACAGTCTTACAGATAAATTATACCTCCGCTAGCACAGAGATGTGCTAATACAATTTTGTGGTTCAACGGCAGTTTTGTACAGGCTGTAAAGCAATTGGTTCATAAATGAAGAAAATTCAGAAATTAAGAAAAAGCAATTCACAAACACCTTTCAGCATCCTCTGAAGACAGGTGTAACCATGCCTGGATTTTGCTGCCTGAGCTGTTTTGTTCTGCACTTCCTTGAGCATCTCTAGCAGCCACCACCCCTGCTGCCCCAACAGCACTGTTTTTCCCAGCCAGAAACTTTATCCCAGTATTAAAAAGGCTGCCTAGGGCAGTAATCCAGGATTTTGGGCAGCTGAGGGCTCATCTGGGCAGACCTGACAGACCTCGAGCCAGAGCATACATGCTGTGCAGTAAAGGTGCATTGACTCCTTTGTGCCTAGTGCCAGGCTGGATTCTGTGTGCTGAGTAGTGTTTCAGAAAGCTCAGCAAAGCCCCGAGTGTCCAGAATACACTGGATTTTATTGTGTATGCACTGCATAAGCATGCACACATAAGTCTCCCAGGATTTCCCTGTGGAAAATATGGAAAACCACCTGCTGAAAGTAATTTTTCTTGCACAAGCTGTTATGATCTTTCCTTTTTTTTTTCTGTATATTAGTTACATTTTAAGTGCATTTGCTTAAGCCTTGTTTTGCTGGGCTTACTAAGTTATTGCCAGGAAGACACTCATTGCAGGCAATGGAATGTGAAAATTATTGAAGTCCAAAATACGGTTTTGTTCATTTTTAGCATATGTATTGGCTAGATAATACAAAACCCCAGGGTTTAAGCAATCGCAGAGCTAATGTTCCATAGGAACAGCACAATCTCCTTGTGAAACTACTATGGAACAGTGTCTTTTGCCTTTACCACTTATTTAGCACCTCCAAAATGCAGACACCATTTTCTGATCTCCCTTGTGTGCTTCTTTGATCCCCCCCTGGGATGGTGCTCACATGGTGATTGGAAGCAGATCCTTAACCCCTACCATCGTCACCAGAGCTCCAATAACACCAGTGCTGCAATACAGGCTCAGCGCTCTCTGGTTAACACCCAGCCATGAGAAAATGGCATTGCTGGAGAAGGTTGAAGGCTCAGGTCCCCTTCTGAGACCTTGCTCACATCAGCCTATGAAACACATGGTAAAGACTAACAGTGACTAATTGCGTTTTCTGATACTTTCTGATTTATGTCAGATGTAGAGACAGAGGTTGCTATTATGCGTTTTCTTGGAGAAAAATACGACAGTAGAATTGGTGCATTTGCATTTCCCAGTTCCCACTACTCAAGCTCACTATGATTCCTCCTACCATCAGACCATAAGAGACACTGTCTGCACCACTGATTTGCTACACATCCCTTCCAGACAGCACGGGGCACAGCAGATATTTCCAGGTTCCCAAGCATGCCTGTTTGAGATAGAATAAGCCCCTGCTAATAGAAGCTGAATCCAGAAAGGAAAAGCACTGTTCACTCTGCCACATGTTTTTACATGTTTTTGTAACATGTTACCCACCTACACAAAGATTTTGGTAGTGCCTGGTAGCCCTCAGTATTTCCTAGGTAAGAACACACAGCACCATTTTGTTACTGGCAACTAATGCTGCAACTAATATTAATACCTAACACTAATAACTAATACTAATATGTCAACTAATACTGGAGTAGGGCTTTACTGCAGGCAGCTCGCTGGAAACTCAAGAGAGGAGAAAAATTAACACAGGTTCAGACACACATGAGGCAGAAAAGCTGCATGTTGAGAAACATTTATCCCGTAATGACATGGGTTTGCCTGTTGTATATCCTTGAGCCTTTGGTTCTACTGGCATCTCTGATTGGGACCAAATACCACTTACGGAAACGTGCAGCGTGCTGCTCGGCTGACCTGCTATATACCTTGTAATGACACCACCTGTCAGTTTGCATTGCCCTTGTTAGACTTCTAAAATGGTAATTTAATAGAGGAAGGTGACATGAATCATCAAGGAACAATTTGAATTATCATCTGTAGATAATTCATTATGCACAGATTTCTTGTGAGATCCTTAAACCAGCAGGGCTTCTTAATCAGAGACTTAAAAATTTTGTCTGTAACAACTAGAGACTTGACCCGTAAATCAGCAGCCAGGCCAGCAGGTTCAATTCATGCTTCACATTTTTTCCGTGTGAGGACGAGACATTTAATTACCACCAAGGTCACAGAAAAGGGGAAAAACCCTGTAACACAAAGTTGGTTTTGACAGCATCAGTTCTGGCAGCGCTTTCTGAAAGCAGCAGATGGAACCGTGGTCAACAATGCTGCTGCAACATTGCCGTCCTAACAGGATGATCTAAATGAGTGCTGATACCATTAGAGGTAGAAGAGTTTTTCTTCCTTTGTCAATGGTAGATAATATTTTCCCAATATAAAATAGATGGACTGTCATAGCCTTTGCCAGATTTTATTAGGAAAAATAATTAGTTCTCCTGATACAGCTTCCTTTTCCTATTCTTCAATGAGGAAAGCACATGGGGCTTAGCTGGACCTACATCTCTCCCTAAAACACACTCACCAAGGTGCAAGGGAAAGGAGAGCAGGCACCAGCAGGTCCAGCTGCCTTGGCTGATGCAGACATCTTCTTCTGCCCCGTTTTGGCAGATGCAGAGGGGGCCTCCAGGGGACCAGGACTAGCACAGCCAGAAGAAAAATGTGCTGAGCACAGCTCTCTAAAGTATATTAGCCTACCTTACGATTTTAATCTCTTATTTTCATGAAATGACATAGATTTAGCAAGCATATAAACCCCTGCAATTTGAAAAGGAAGTATAGGTTTATAAATCCACACTTACCCTGCTAAGTAAATGGCCTGCGTCTCAGAAGTGCTAAGCCACTGCCAGAGCCCCCTGAGGTGAACAGCAGTGAATATCTGGTGCCTCTGAAAGCCAGGTGATAAATTTCAGCATTCTGCGAACTCTGGGCCTGGGGTTTTGCTGATCAATAGTTGTCGCTCAGATATAATGAGCTGTCTACTAGCACCTAGTTTGGATGATGGATGCTCATCTGATCTTGGAACAAAGATGTTAACCAACTGGCCGTATTTATTGAGTTATGTTCAACAAATGAGAAACAATTAATTAGTTCTGTTAACACTCATTTGAAATAGAGTTAGGCATTTGGGCAGGGCTGTTTTTTCCCTTGTTTTTCTTTCTTATCTTTCTGGCAGCGCAGGTGATACATTTCATCAGGGTCAGGAAGTGCCTGAATTCTGGTCCAGCTTTTGCAACGGGTGGCCGAGCAAAGCAGATCCCCAAGGAGAGAGGGGCAATCAGCTCTGCCCTCCAGGAAAAGGAGATTTCTGTGAAGAGTGACCCCACTGAGACACCCCAGTGACTGCTGCATGCACTAGGAATTCCTGTGTCCAGAATTTTCAAGGATTCAGTTAGGTTTGAGCCTTGAACTTTGCACTGGAGGAGATGGTGTCTCGTTTTATGTTTTATACAACAAAGAACATACCCTTTTTTGTCCACAAGTGATCATAGTTATTATGACTGTGTTAATAAGAATCATAAACTAAGCTCATCATGAAAATATGGCTGGTTTTCAAGCATAATTAGTTAAGTACATTTTCACTGGTGGCAAAGCCATCCCCAAATAACAGTTGGGCTGTAGCATATATGTAAGGCCAGCCTTTCTGTGTAACTAATGCCACTTGTATCTATGACTTGGGAATCTGCCACAGGTGGTTTTCCAGGTACCCTTGAATAACAGATTTTTACTCTCAGTAAGGGTGCGCCAGAGAAAAGGAAACTGTAAATCGGGTGTGCTTTAGCTCCACAATGAGACAGGACCATGTTGTTATTTTAGTTTCTTCCTGGTTGCTATACAGTGATTTGATGATATTACTTTACTTCAGCATGTGATTCTATTTTTCCCAAACACCAACATGGGGGATGTAAAGAGACAAGAGATTTATTTTGGGGCTCAGTCAGTTTTGAACACAATGTGCTCAGTAAATAAGCGTATTCTTGGCCAGAAAGCAGCAATCACATCAGCAGGTAGGATTCATCTCGCTGTCAGATAATGGAAAGAAGACATTTGATGTTTTGCAATGTCCAGACAAGCGGCTCCAGCCACTTCAGAATGGCTGAAGAAGGCATAAAGTTGTCAAGTGTCTTCTGCAGTCAGCTAGAAGCCATCTGCCCAGAAGTGTGGGCTTGAGAGGTTACATGCAGCACTATAAACTGATGGTGCCTGAATTGGAGCTGTTCCAGCTAAAATAGCTACTCTTTACTAGCAAAGATGCATTTCTTAAAAAGATACTGCTGTATTTACTTTTATTAGCTGCTGGAAGACCATGTCAAATGCGTTACGAAGTGTCTTGAAATAGGTAAACCAGAAAAACATATTCCGTCCTCAGGTACTATGTTGATTAACGTAATTATTTCTAGGTACGTTTGAATGGTAAAACCAGGCTGGTTTTGTCTGTGTTATTACTACTGATACGTGTGTGCCTTTGGATAAGATGCTGAAAATAAGGGGCACAGCCGTCCCTTACCTGGAAGCTGTGCTGTACAACACAGCCACGCTTGAAGCCCACAAAGTCCCAGCATGAGACCTGGGGTTTGCCCAAAGCACTGTCTTATCTCTCACTCGCAGCCCCTTGGGAAGGGGATTTCTAATCGGCTGCTTGTCTGCTGCAGGGAGCATTTTCCACACTCCTCCCCCTCCGCCTCTTTGCAGTAAATCTGGAAATTTTCCAGTCCTGGTGTCTCTGTACACTTCCCCTAAATGCCACCGGGGCACCTGCAAGCCCTGGGTACTTGGACACAGGGACACAAAATCCGCTGGCTCTGTTAATTTTAACTTGTTTCAGGCTGTCCTTAGTTCCTGAGAGGTGTAATGGTAAAAAAGAAGCAGACCTCAAAGTCAGCTAATTTTTTGATGCAGCTTGTCTAACAAATGTTTGAAGAAAAAGCAACACGAAATGTAATTTTAAGGGTAGAAATCAGATGCTTTTCTGATTGCTTAACTTATCTGAACCAGAGGGCTGTGAAATGAACTGCCCGAGGCAGGTCTGACCAAGAGGGCTCTGGAGCTGGTGTGGGGCTGTGTGACTGAATCCAGTTCAGAGGGACTCCCTCTCCCCTGCGTAAACCTGAAATTATTCATTTTCCTCTCAAAAAAATGCCTTTCTGGAGTAAATAGTATTTGTCAGTACCAGGAAGGGATGCTGACACTCCTTTTTTCTTGCGGTGGTTGGACTATCAGACCAAGCAGGCAGGCTAGCTTACAGAAGTAGTATCAGCACATTTGACTCAATAACACATTTTTTTATCATTAAATAAATAAATCCTCTAAAACTTCCTGCTTCAGCCATCAGCAAAATATTTTACCTACTAACAACCAACCACATCTCACTACTGTGCAGCATTCAGAAAGCATTAGGAATTCATTAGATCTTCTTAAAAATCACAATGGGTATATTATCACGTAGGCACACGCACTTACACACACACATTGTTCTCTGCCCAGGGAACACTCCTTTGTCACCTTTCTCAGCAATCACACACACCAGGAATATCTTTGATTTTAATGAACTCAAGCTTTTCCCATAACTAGCCATCTCCAGGGTTTGAGAGAATAAACACTCAGGAATGGTGCTCATTTGGCTGCATTGTTGCAGTCTGTATCAGCTATTACAATCTCGTTCCTACAATACACACTTAATAGCATTGAAGAGCCTCACTGTTATGTCATGCATAGATCAAAAGAGGTTCAAAAGCCTTCCATGAGTTTTAAGGCTTAGTCCTGCTGGTAATAACATCAATGATGAAATTGTAATTGTATTTGATATGAGCAACAGCAGGCATTTTGCTCAGGTCTCACCTTGGGAAGTACTGAGCTGCTGCAGACCCCATGAAGTCCAGGGAGACTAGTTCAGTGTCACACAAAAGCACATCCTTATTTATTAACTATGTATTTACCAGGTAGTCCAATTAAACTTGACAGCCTGTTTATAGAGGCTTTCTGCCCAGTAGCAGCTATACAGGTATCAGCCAACTGTAACACAGCAGCAAACTGAGCAAAAGATGCTGGTCTCTTTATCATTTGATCTGTACATCACTCTCAAACACTGATTTGAGTCCAATACAGATCATAGCACATTTGTATCTAGTTCTAGGTGAAAGAACATCAAAGCATTTTTATGCTGACAGTGCTTCCCAAAATTTGTATCCTTCAAGAACCTGAAAATATTCTGCACCATTATCATCTCAAAGTCAGTATACATTCAATAGTCATTAAAAAAAAAAGAAACTGCAGGGGTGATAGAAATCTGATGATATGGATTAGCTGCTGAGATTTCTGAATTCCCAAATCACCTGACAGGGAAGCAGCCAGGGGAGAGGAGAAGGGGGAGCAGAGAGCTTCAGCAATTAGCTTGTCTGAGTTAGTTATGTCTCTAGTTACAATACACATGCAGCCATAAGTACTTCAATAACCAGTTAGCTCTCACTTCATCTGTTTCCTCCTTCCCAGCACCATGTCTTTGAGACCATGACCAGACCAGAGAAGCTTCCCTGTTTCATGTCTTTGGACCATTTGTTACTTCTTTTAAGCTTAACTTCTGTCACCTCTTTGATACCTGAAGGCGTCCTGATGGGATTTGAATGAGAAGGTGCTGAGTGACTCTGGCATGGTGCTGAGCAGAGCAGGAGACAAGGTTTCCCCATGCGAAGAGAACTCCACACCTCCAAAGACATGACCCAAAGCCCGATCATTTCAAATTCTCTTCCTTTCTAATCCCTCTTGTGTCTTTATCCAGCAAACAGTACTGCATTCTTGTTTCCATCACTTCCCTTCTTGTCATCTCTCCAGTGTATTTTATGTCTAGCCACTTGATTTTTATGTTCAATAACTCACCAATTACAGTGTCTGCTTGGTATGATTTACGTATTACCTACTTCATTATTTCACCAAAGCTGGGGCATTGAGTATTAATCATATCAAAAACAGTTGTTCATATTAATGTATAATGATTGGGAGGGGAGGTTGTTTTTCGCATACATTAAGAAAATGTGCTTATACTAAATCTATTTAAAGCAAGCAAATCCCAATGTAAGACAAATCTAGAAGTTTCTGAACTAAACCAGAAGGATCAAGGATTGTGCTGCTTTTGGAATAGAACAAAAGCACAACTGGATTTTCCTCGTCAGTATATTTATTGTGCAATTTTTATTCTTCTATCACTCTGAGTTGCTGTTCTTCTTAGTTTGCACCTTTATATTTGAGAATCCCTATCACTTTGCTAAATGCATCTCTCATTAGAACTTTTTCCTTTAAAACACCTTAAAGTCTGACCACTTATATGTTTATACAAATCTGACATTAAGGATAATAAACAAAACAGCAAAATGTCAGACAAGAGTGTAGAAGGTATAAATGGCTAAATCACAACATCAGAAAGGTAAATGGAGGCAAGTACAGAAAATGTAGTAGTAACAATAGTGTAGAGGCACACTGTAAGAGAGGTAACGTAGCTAGTAATAGAACAAACTCTGATCATCCACCGTCTTTACTTACTGTGCCATATATTTTCTCACTTAGCATGTTGCATGGATCATTCTGTACAGCTATTTTTCAGTGAGTTGAGTGTTTTTCCAAAAAGCCTTCATTTTGAGAAGAAAACACTTCTTTTTAGTAGCTCTGCATTTTGCTTTCTGGATTAAATACTTATCTGTCTATTATTGTTCATGAATTCTGATATTACCTTGTCTTGGAATCAATAAGACACCAATAAGAATTTACACTGTCAGAGTAAGCAGGCTGAGGAGAAAAAAATCAACCTTTTGCTGTATTTCACTGTAACTTAGAGATGGGTTCTTCAATACAAACCTAAATTCAACTCTTAAGTCTTATTATAAATGATTTCACCATAACTGTAGTTTTAGGCATGTCATCCTTTTCCAGACAGAGTATCAGGAAGTGTCTGGATGTCATTTATACACCTCAGCTCTGCTATCTTTCAGTAGAAACTAGGAACTGCAGACCTAATTCAAGTGGCCTGAGGTAGACAGTGAGGAATGGACCTCACCGGGATCTCAGAAGTGCAACATCCTTTTCTGCCTTTCTGTATTGCTGTCAGTGGCCTGACCCACATCCACATGGCTGGCCATAGGCAGTAGCTGACAGGCACTGTCATGGCTCCCCATGTAGAAAGCCTGGTCCTGCTGGGTGTAAAGGGACCCTGATAAAAAATTAACTGAGTAGCCCTGTTCATATCTTTGCAGCTGGATTTCCAGAAATGCTCAGGAGAGACCAGCAAGCAAAAGTAAATATGCAGTAACTGAATGATGTCTAACAAATAAATGGGCAGCTTGCATATGTTTTAACAGATAAGGGACTAATGGATAAATATTTCTGGTCCATAAGAGGGCTAACAAACATTTACACAAGAGTGCTCTGGTATTGTATGGTGCAGACATGCAGAGTGGGGCATTTCCAAATACAGAATTCAAAGGTACACAACATGTCCCCAGCCAACAGCACAGCTCTATGCAGGGTTAATCTCTGCAGAAAGCCTGAGCTTGTCAAACAAGACATTAGGCTGCTGGATCCCAAATGTGCTGTTTGACTGCTACCTCTTATATCCTCCTTATGAAGACATGTATCCAGCAGAAAGTCAAGCTTTGGGCCCAAGGCTAGGCAAAATGGACTTGGTCTCTAAAGAGCTGGGATTACAGACAAACTAGAGCAGTCACGTCAAGCCAGCAGTAATCAACTTTCTTCTGGAGTGCCAATACTGGGTCGGAGTCCCTGGACTATCCAGAATGGCTACTGTTGTCACTGCTATGACAGTACCAATTGATGTGAGCATAGCCACTGGGAAAGTCAGGTCCTGACAAGATGACCTCCTTTTAGCAAGACTGAATTTGATGAGATCTTTGCATGGAAGTACAGCTCAAACCAACCTGGGACGGTGACTGGCTTTTGCTAATGGTGTTTTTGAAGATTTATGTATTCAAAACAAGAAGCAAAACAGATGATGAACACTCAGGACATAACTTTGACTTTAGTTACACCATTTCCTACCCTGGCATATTTCTAACTGAAATTAGGATGTTTAGTCTTACGTTCATTATAGCATCTTTCGTTGGAATTTTTCTCTTGGGTATGAAGAGATAATCCACATGAATATTTTTTCCATTATGGGCCACATTATTAAGTCCATTATTGTATTTTAATTGATGTTATTATAGCACATTAAGTACTTTGGCATGGGTTAGAGATAGTTTGTTAATAACACTATTAATAAAATACTAAAAGCTGTGTTTCTATTCTGGTTGATGTTGAAGCTTTCAAAACTGTACTCATTCTGTCACGTAGCTTCGGATCACAAATCTCGGCATTATCCTACTGTCTTTTATAGTGCTTCTAACTTCTCTAATAATCTGCTGTTTCAACAATGCCCCTATATATCACTGAACCAGAGGTGATGCAGAACAATATATCACGTCTAGTTACAGTTGTTGGCTGTGCCAAACCAAATCTTGTCCTACCCAAACAGTCTGAATGACTTCAGCTTTGCTATTTAAATGAGTATCAACAGAATAACTCTCAAAATGTTTATAGAATTTACTCTTAGCAAATTGTGGGGCCTATTTATAGTCTGTTGTGGTATTCTTTTTCCCAGTACTTATTTCAGATGTCTTTGTGCCTCCTAGATCCTCAGCAGAAGTCTAAACACCTTTATCATCACCAAAACCTTTCCTGGAACATCCTGCATGAATTAACAGATTGAATTTGTCCGCCACAATATTTCTATTCATCATGGACAAATTTGCAGCTTTTTGTCATGTGTCATGTTCCAGGTTGAACAGAATTAAAGAATGGCAAAATGCACAGGCACCTTCCGGGTTTTTAAAAACTAAGGAAGCTGATTTATAGGGAGCCTCTGATTAACGTGTGGGCTGACCTTTCTTTGAAGACAGGACTTTACTTCAAAAAGGCTAAGATGAAAAATCTGGTAATTTCCATCTGTGTAAAGTAAAAAAGGTAATCATTTGAGCTTGTATTCAATACTTATGATCAGGTCTCAAGCAAAGGGAGGTTATATCTATACTGTTTAACACCATAAGACATTCCTGTGCATTCATTGCAACTTAATCAGGTATGCTTTTAAATTATTGCAACAGCCTCTGGGACAGTTTTGGCTTCGGGTAACTCATAGTGTCCATACTCCATATCCTTAGCCTACAAGTTAGCACAGGTCAGGGATACCCCAACACAGTTTGCTTGGGAGGCTAAGAAAGACTGACCAGCAATGTGGATGCAGACTCTTCTGTGCTGACTGACTTCACTGCCAGAGAGTGGTCCTCAGCACATTTAATTTGCTAACAGAGATGTAGCCAGCTAGTCCTGTTGAAATGATGGCCACTTTAGCAGGTCATTTTTATATGTAATCTTCTAATGTTATCTACAGAAGGCAAGTGCCAAGTCACAGAAATGAATGAGACAGCCTATTTTCCAGGCAGAATGTGGAAAGACCGTTCCATTCATCTTCAGTGAGAGATGAATCAGGTCTTGTAGGCAGAAAGCTATAGACAAGTAAAGCAACAAGGAAAACTAATCTCTTTTCTCTATGAAACTGACAGTCCAATTTTGTTGGACTCAACTCAAACAGCTCACAAACTTCCAAAAGTCTGGGAGGGGGCTGTCTGAATTGGACTATTTGACACTCACACCCCTCATCCAAAATACCACAAACCAGATCAGAGCTGACCATTCCTGGCTCTTGAGTCATGATCAGGTTAAATGCAGCCCCTATACCCAGGGACTATGTTCTATGACCAGTGGTGAGGTAGTATGGACACCGAGGCTGCCCTTGCCTTGGAATAAAGCCAGCCAGGATCCGTCTGAAAGCTCAACCCTTTCCCAGCCATGAGGGGAGTCTTCATCCACACCATGCTGGGAGTTTTCCTTCTTTCATTTCTTCAAGACGTGATATATTTTCATTGCTCTCTGTCAAGTGGCAATTTTGATGTGCAGGGTGGCCCCTGTCTGGACGCCATCATTAACCAGAGTGAAGAGCTTAAATGTTCCTAGAACTTACCCTGATGTTTGTGCACAGAACTGTTAAAGAGATGATGTGATCAACTGGATGCATATCTCTGACCGTATTGTTCTTCTTGACTTTAATTTCTATCTTCTTCACCCACTTCACACAGTCCCCACAAAAATACAATAACCTTTTATATCAGTGAAAGAAGTGAAGGCTACAGGACTGTTCATCATCGTTAAATAAGATTCCAAGGGTACTGCACAGAGGGCCTTCCTTACAGATTTCTATCAAAGTGACGATGACCAGTGTAACTTGTGCCAGCAGCGCAATTGTGTGCTGACTGTGGGTTTTCTTTCAAGAGGAGAAATGCTACTCTACTACATATTTCCACTTACCACCTCCAGACATGTAGGGCAGAGATAAGATATAAATTGCTATTTGTCCTAGAATTTATACATAGGTTACAGTGTATGTAAGCCCTTAACTATGTGAAATAGATGAATTAAACTCCACATTTGTAGATAAAGCAAGTTAACAGTTACTTGGTTGCACATTTTTATGGACTCTGTCACATACTTTTCTAGACACAGGTATTTTATCTGACTCTGTAAGGCAAGTCTTACCCTCTCAGGCTTTTATTTTTTTCCAGATGAGCTTTTCTCGTGTTCTCCCATCTGAGAAACTTTACTTCTCCTCAGATAATTTACCCCTTCCAGGGAAGACTGAGGCATGTCAGGGTGGCAGCCACTGGGACTAGCGATGGCAGTGCTGGAGCAGTGCCACAGTACATGAACTCCCTGATGCATTACCAGGCTCTCTGAGCTTTTGTCTGGGTTGTTTTGTTTGGCTGTCTTCTTGGGGTTTTTACACAAAACTGACTGAAAACTGTTTTCAGCAATAAAATCTCAAAAATCTTTTCTCAGCAATATGATGTACAGTAGTCATAGTCTACAGACCACAGCTGCACTGACAGCACCGATAGGCATTTATGGAGTGCAAGAACCTGTCCTTCCTTCTTTAGCTAGGTCTCACTCTTCTTTAAACTCAGCATTGGGAATGAAGGCATTTTGTAATCCTGCTGCTTTCACTTCCCTGCAGAAGAATATTTTTTTGGATCATCCTGATGACCTTCCCACCACCTTCAGAGCTTTTGTTTTTTCTATACTGTAGCACTGGACCCCAAGAGCTTCTCAGTTTTAATCCTCATTCTGCTAGAGGGGTCCTTTTTACTATCAGGGGTCAATCAATACTCCAGTGCTCCATTTCCCCACTAACATCAAGTTACATTGTGGTAATGATAGGAAGGTTTTGACAGAGCTCTCATTACCAGCAGCTTCATTAAAATTTTATTTAAAAAAAAAAAAGACAAAAAAAGGACTCTCCAGCTGATATTAGAAAAGGGTATTTTATACAGAGGAGACAACAATTCTGAGTGAAAAAAGTCCAAATGTGTTCAGTGTAGCTTATGTTCTGCTTTAGACATAAAAGGCTCCTCTCTCTGTTTCAGCACTTGTGCTGATTTCCAAGTACCCTTTTGCATGACCCAAGGAAGCATTTGTTAGGTTGGTGCAACAAGGTCATTGGGTTCTCGAGGGTTTTTTGGTAAAAGATTTTTATATGTATATATATATATAAAATATATATGTAATCCCCAGTCACTGTTGT
>NW_009922798.1:11825-32818 GCF_000696875.1 Nestor notabilis | reverse complement strand
TCCGCGGCTTTCGGGGCCGGGCGTTTCTAACGCGTTTATCCCCGAGGGAAGAAACGCGAAGCCCCGTCTCGGCTTTGGGGCATGGAGAGGGGCGTGCTGGGCGCTGGCAGGGCACAGGGCACGCACCTCCAGGTGTCCGCACCGCCTCCCCTGGCAGAGCTCGCTTTTTGCTGCCGTGTGGATCAGAGCTCCAAGTAACGGGTATTATTTGTCAGCTCGCTGGCGAACTCCTGCAAAGCCACCCCAGCTCCTCAGCCTGGCGGGACAGCGCTGGGCACATCCCCCAGGGTTCAGTCCACGGCGGCAAACGCTGTTGTAGCACCCGCACAAGCTAAGAAATGAGCAGCTCCTCGCTCTCCTTGCCCAGATAAACGTTTATAACACCGAGTTACCTTTGTCTGGAGCTAAACGGGGTTTGTGTGGTTTGGCATTTCCCTGCGCTTGATCTGAACACAGAGAACGGGGAGAAAAACCCACCCCCTGTATCAGACCAAGGAAGTTTTGGCCTCTATTTGATCTTTCACCCATCACCATAAAATTTCACAAGAGCAATGTTTGTACAGTTATTTTTACTGTTTTTATTTTAGCCAGTTCTCTCTTAGGGGTTAGTGACTCTTTCTGGTCATTGCAACCTTGCTTCCCAGGGAAGTGCTAATTTTGTTCCACCGTCAAATTGATTGCAAATAGGAGATAGTGCACAGAGATTTAATTAGGGCATGGATGTACAGTATGGATTCTCGAGCAACAGTTGGTAGCACGGGGCTCAGCTTTTTCACTGCGTGTTTAGTTTGTATTTAGAAATAGGAGGAAGAGCAAAAACCTGGCATTTGTCAGACCACTGATTATTCTTGTCGTTGTTTCCATGTCTCCTGCCCAGTGGAAGTCAAAGAGAATTAGTAGAAAGAAATAACCTGATCCTTTCTGTTAGAAAGCTGTCCTGGTGGTGTTCAGGAAAGCAGCTGTCAGTCCAGTGACCAAACCCCACCTCTCATCAGGTCATTTAAAAGGGGAAGGCTGTTGTGCATGTCAAGACCTGTGATTAGGAAAGCAAAAGGTGCCAAAACCCACCTTTCTTCAGGCCATTTAAAAAAGGAAAGCTGTTGTGTATGTCAAGACTTAGGAGAGTGGAAAGTGCCTTTTTCTGTATTTATGACTTTTCCAAATATATTCCAAAGTTATGCTTGTGCTTTCCTGGGGGAAAAGTGATATGGAAGTGATATGGGAAGCGGGATATGGAAGAGCCTAAAAAAGAAAATGAATACACAAACCCACAGGTAATTTGAGCCTTATTGTGCTGTTTCGTATTCTCCCCATAGGATTGCAAGCAGCTGGAAGTCCTGGATTTCCAGCAGTCCCAACATTAACTGCAGCGTTCCTGCAGCTCTAAGAGGCAGGAGGGGACGATGTTTGTTTCTGCTCTTGCGTCACGCTGGTGACTGGAGGATCCTGAGGGCTTGGCGGTGGGTGGGCTCAGCAGTTCCATACTTACTCTGCCTGACGAATGCACAGGCTGCTCGTCCTCCTCTCTGGTCAGCAGCAAAACCTCCCGATGGATGGATGGTCCTGAAGATTAAAGCTGAAGTAGTTTGAGCACAAGGGTTTCCCGTGTGACGGTGCAGCCGGGATCCTTTATGGCCATGGCAGTGGCGAGGTAAGAGGTGAGGGGCTTCTTGTAAGAAAATACCCTTTGCAGCATATTTTGTGTAAAAGCAGTGACTTGACTGACATTTCTGTGTTGGAAAAGTTTGTGGTTTGGATCACGTGGAACTTTTTAACATGATGGGGTTTTTTTAACTGTGTTGAATACGTGTTTCAGCTGCTCGTTGTGGTGCTGTTTGGATTTGTCACCCAGCTTCTCTCCTTGCAGTGGCTTTTGAAATGGGCTTTATTGAGTTTTAGATCAGTTTGAACTGTGAAAAGTTGTTAGAAACTGAAGACTGGCTGTACCCTTTCCAAAGATACTTTTAATGCTAAGACTAGAATTGTAAGTTTGCGTTATCACTGATGGAGTGGCCATTTGAACTTAAAAAACTGTTTCCTTAATTGCTGCAACAACAATTGCAGCAGTTGTTGCAATTTGGGGGGTTTTAAAGCAAAGCAGGTCTGAATATGTGATTGTAAATGAGGAACTGGCATGAAGTGTCTGTTCTCCAGCTGGGTTCCATCGGTGCCCATTCTTAGCCCTTCATTAGTGATTATTTTTGCCTGTTGCTTCAAAGCAAACATCCAGGTCATCCCAGATAACTTGCAAGTGATGCAAATATCAGTAAAGAACTGAACAAATTGGGGTCACAGACTGAGAGCACGGTGGGTGGCTTGGAATGAGTTAGGGAAGAGCTCAAAAGGGTTGAGAAGCGTGCTGACAGTGAGGACTTCCAGCAGTCCATCTGCCTCTGAGCAGAGGCAATGTTAAAGCTCCTTACCAGTCCATGAGCATGTTTGTGAGGACAGGGCTGTAGAAAGGCAGTGATCAGCTGCTGGACAAGTTCAAACCCATTGTAGGAGTTTTGCAAAGATTTTAGTACTTTACTGAAGAGTTTTAATTGTAGACACAGTTTTGCTGAAGAGTTTTTTGAGATTCCAAAGGCAATTCCGAATTGGGCTGCTTGGGTGAAACTATCTTAAAAGGACTTCTCTTGGCTCGGTTTTATAGCTGATGAGTGAGATTCAAGGGCAGTTCTGCCAGCCTGTGAAATCTAGTTGCTGATGGAGAGTTTGTGCTGTGTTTTAATACACAGGTTTGTTGACACGTTGCTTTACTGACTGCCAGTAACTTCTGTGAGTCCAACCAACCAAACTCTCCTGAAACATTGCTTTTTGCCAAGCAAAAGATGAGGCCCGGTGCACTTCTTGCACTACCTGCAATTGTGAGCACATAGAACCTCAAAAAGCCACTTAGGACCAACGAAGAAACTTAGAAACATGCTGCTGGGAGTAATTTAATCCTGAAAGCACCCACATGGGTCCGTTCTGGACAGGGTTACTCAGACTCCTGTGTCAGGCCGGCGCTCACAGCGCGGCTGATGCTGCTTTTCTGACCGAGCTGTGATGCTTATGAGTGAGAGCTTGTTCCAGGCTTGGTGACCTGCCAGCGTTCCCCTCATGGTCATTTGGACCTGCCTCTTTTCTAATGCCCCTTCAGGTTTTCATTGCGTCTCTTTTAACCACTGAGAAAGCCAAGTGAGTTGTGGCAGGTACCTCATTACCACCTCAGCCCTGTTGCTCTGGTGGGATTCTCTGAATTGCTGCATTAGACTGTGGTCACGATCACTGGACAGTTGGAGTAAAAACCTGGCAGATAATGGGCCCCTTTGTGGTCTGGCAGCTCTTCATGAGGCTGCTGGCTCATTAGGAGGAAGGTGATCCTTTTTTCCCACCCTGCTTCCAGCTTTTGGTTTTGGTGCTGCAACTCAACGAAGTGTGTTACGGAGTTTGTGCTTCTGATTTATGTATTTTTAATCTGGTTATGAGGAAGTAAATTATTCCTCTGAGAAAAAGATGCATTAATATTCCCTACTACTTGTGCTTGCTTTATGGTAACACCGCTGACCTGTATAGGGAAGCACATTCCTTCCTCAAGTCCACTTAGGAAGACTCCCTGAATTACAGATGCACCTCTGTAACTGGTCTCTGGACTACACCAGCCTCCAGGCGGGAATGGGATCCCGACTGCCTTGGAAGGAAGTTTTTCTTGCAGGACCCCACACCATTATCAGTGTTTCCAGATGGTCTTTGCACTTCCCATGAGCAGTAGCAGGAGAGGAGTTCCACCATCCTGTACTCATGCTGTGTAGTAACGTGTAGTTGTGGTTAGTAATGGTCAACTACGAAATCCCATCTCACTTGCTGGGTTCAGTATTGCTTGGTGTCTAAATGCTGCCTCTGTACTTTTAACTGTCTGAATTACCTGTTCACTGGCCATTGTCCATCGTGGTTCTGGTGGGCTGTTTGCTTTCCCCTAACAGCCACACACTAAAAGAATTGATCTTCAAAATGCTCCTTGGAGGGGAAGGCAGCAACGGTGGCTTTCCTTTTTTGACCTTCTCGTGCCATAAATATGAGTTGTTATCAGTGCTTGGGTGGTGACTCACAGTTCTCCCCAAACTGGAGAACACTGAGTAACTGAGGACATTGCTTGTCTGCAAGATCTGGTTGGGATCTTTAAACAGTTGGCTTCTTTTCTTGTAAACCAGCAGATTTCAGGTGCAGTTCCTGGCTGTGCTCCGGGCAGTGTATGGCTGGGCAGTTAGGATGTTACTAGGTTATTTTCTGGTAAAGGAAATACTGAAGGTGGTTGATGCTGTAGCAGAAAGAAATCCCTTTTTCCTTCGGCAAACCCAGATAACTGCGTTTCATCCCTCAGTATTGGTTAATAATTCCATAAGGATTAAATTTCAAAGAAGAACCTATGGCTTTAAGTAATAACACGAGTTACAATAAACTCCATAAATAAAAAGCTATATTTGGAAGAAAAGGAGTAGTGTATTTATGGGCAAAACTGTATTAAAGGAAATGTGATGGAAAAATTGAGTCAGATGAGCTGATGTATGAGGCATTTCCCTATGGAGTCATTGGGCTGAAAAATGTTTTCTATGCCTAAACTTGAACAGATGCTTCGACACACACACACATACACACATGTACAATCCTCCCTAGTTTAATATTAGCAGTTGTGTGCATAGCACTGTGATTAATTCACAGACCAGCCTGGTTTAGTCTCTTTTCCAGGGGCTATGGGGTATTTTCAGATCATCCAGGTACTTACGTCTGGCTGTAAATATGTGAGCAGCCCGCTTAGTAGCAGCATCTCTTTCCAGCTTTACACCAGGCACATACTTAAGTCACTCGCTGACCTGGGATTTACATTTTTACACAGGAGTGGAAGATCTCTGCCTATTACCTTGCTTAGATGCAAACCCTGGGAGTCAGGCAGCTCTCTTGCCTAAATAAGTACATGATCCCAGCTCTGGGCTCTCGGAGACATTAGTTCCACCTTTTTAGTTACAGATTTGTCAGAAAACAATTCCGAGTGCGGTGCTTGACCTCGATTAAGATACTATGGAAGTACAAAGAGAAGACATACATATGAATGAGCAGCAGACTGTGCCTACAGTTCTTTTGAGTACTGATGTTTCAGTTGTGTGGTGCTGGAGAGGAGGCTGACAGTTGCAGTTTATTATTTTCCTTCGAAGACCCATTGTGGTGTTGCCCTTAATCCCCTTCCCCAGGGTTGTAGGATTTGCCTTGTAGGCTTCCTCTCTTCTAAAAATCTCCCAAAATGCAGCGTGTTTCAACTTTGCTTTCCTGACTGAGCTAAACTGATGAAGGAAAGTGGAAGAATGACTTCTGGGTCTAAACGTGGCACTGGCTGTGGTGCCTCGGAAGTGCATGCATGTCCTCAGGATGAGTGCTGATGCTTCTGGCATTGGGATATTGACTCCTGCTCCCGGTGACATCCCAGCATCAGCCCCTTGTGAGTGCTGTGGCTGTGCCAGACTCTGGTATAACAAGTCATCCTCTGTAAAGTTCTGTATCTCTCTTGTGCCTAAAATAGTAGAGAGCCTGGAAGGGAGATTGGATTTCTTGCGTGTTTCCATGCCACCTTGAGGGCAAGTTTCTGACTCGGTGTTAACTCGTGGAAGTCTTGCTGTGTTATGGATTCAGGGACATAGCTGACAAGTAATGCTGCATGATCCAGCGGCCTGAGGTTAGAGAAACATCTGCAGGCAGGCACGGGGCTGGTGTTGGTTGGGCACATGGGGCTGGCCCTGGTGTTAATATGCTTTTAAATGGCATTTAAATAAAATCAGTAAGGCTTGTAATGTGTGTCTTGAAGAGGGGGGTTGGGGGGTGTCTTCCATGCAGCAGCTCCTCCTAAAACCTCCTGATTTTCATGGAAAACATTGAAGTAGTTGAGAAGTGACTGGATTGTAATTGCAGTAGACATTGATTCACAAGAGTTACTTGGCTGACATTCAAATAGGTAGTTCAACTATTTTTAAAAGGAGAAGAATTTTCATAGTGGAAACTGTGATTCCTGGGATATTAAAAAAATTAAAATGGAAATGTTTGGGAGGAATTACACAGTGATCTTCCATCCAGCCATATGGAAATGATCTTCCATAATCCTTGGTGCATGTAAAGTCTTTGCTACTTCTGGTGTTTACTTGAGGCATCCACCTCTGGCATTGCCCAACTCCATCTGCATTCCTCAGCCTGCTCTTGCTCTCTTTGCAGTCTGTGGCAAACCCTCATCGATCCGGGTGTCTGCAGAATCCAGTTCCCTGGGGGACTGTGCTGGGAAGGTATTGACAGAAATAAATCACTGCTGCCCTTCAGGCGTGCCCATTGTGTGAGATTTGCCCAACAAGCACACTCTGAATCCCAATCGGCTGTAACTTATCCACGATCAATAACCTGAGGTACCTGTGGGTTTGCCTTTTGGCTTTCTCTAGTACATCTTTTTTAGCTGATTCGTGGACGTGTTCTTCCCACAGCCCCCTGGGGAGCTGCTTGCTTAAGCAGTTGCCATGCATTTGGGAGGCTCAGTGTCGTGGTTTAAGCTGCCTTAAATTTGCTGCTAATTTTCATAAGCTGTGTTGATAATACTAAATCTGCTAAAATCCGTGGCTGTAGAAAGCAGTCAGGTGGCCAGAAATGACCCCCCTGTGCTTGGGGCACGGTGGGAAAAGGGCTTTTGGCTTCCTCTCATAGAATACAAGTTATTTATTTGTGGCTGTGCTCAGATGGAAAAGAAGCAGTTGGTGTGTGTGTTCTCCCAGCTGGTATGATGGAGCATAGGGACTTCAGTCAGCAAGTGTCTCAGGTCCCTTCCCAAGAGTCTAGAGGAGTATTAAAGTCTTTCAGAAAATGACTGTTTTGGCTTTCTTATTTCACTATAGGAAATATTTTTTTTTTTCAACAAATAATTCACTCAGTGGATTTATGTGTGTATTTATATTCTAAGTTTTATCTTTGGCAAAATAAAGCTGTTGAGACTCCTGTTGAGCTGGAGGAACAGTTGAATGCCAGTACAGCAGTCTGGTGATTTACTACACTCCTTTTCTCAAAACAAATTGTACTTGAACCCAGTTTCCTGGAATGAAACTCTTCAGTTATTCCTGCATCTTAGGAGCAGTTGGGAGCCATAGAAGCAGCAGGACAGCATTTGGCTGGTGACCCAGCTTGCCTGGCCAGCTTGTGCGATTGCTGCTCTCTTGTTGTGGGCCCCTTGCTCTCTGTGTGGTGCTCTGGAAGGAGCATCTGTGCTGTAGAATGGCTTTGGCGGTCTGGGGAGATGTGTCATTCTATCCTTGACTCTAGATGTTCCCAGCACCATCCTCACAGATTGAGGTGTACGGGTAACCTGGCAGTGAGAAGATGGCCTTCTGGTGGCTGCCTGCCACAGGGTGCCCAGAGAAGCTGTGGCTGCCCCATCCCTGGCAGTGTTCAAGGCCAGGTTGGACACAGGGGCTTGGAGCAACCTGCTCTAGTGGAAGGTGGCCCTGCCCCTGGGGGGTTGGAACTGAATGAGCTTTAAGGTCCCTTCAACCCAAACCAGGCTGGGATTCTGTGATTCTAACGCAGTTGATGGTGAGGGTTTGCAGTGTCCTCATCTGCCTTTTGAACATCCTTCCTTTTCTACAAAGCTGCTGTTGAAGAAAGTGTTGCATGAATTTGGTATAATTGTAGGGTGAGGTGGTGTCTTCTACCAGACCAGGCAGCAGAGCTGGGAAGTAATAGTCTGATATTGAATTTGAGTCACAGTGAAACAACTGCCATGTTGCAGAAGAGGTAACTGGGGACATTGCATCATCGTATGTGCTGTGTGTTTTATTTACAAGCTGCTAGTTTGTGAGGCAAACACTGTCATAGTTTCTTTTGGCTGTCATAAGATGGTGGTGGGTGAATTAGGTGTTCATCCCATTCAGCTGAGAGCTCAGCTGAGAGCCTCTTGACATACAGGAGCCGACAGAATTGCTCTCTTTTGGCTTCTCTCTCCTTTCCTGAAATGGCTGCAGAGTGATATTTGGGTCACTTGCCTCCAGTGTGTCATTTTTCTTTTGACACTCATCCCTCTGAGCAGATAGGAGGAGCCCGATGGGGAGCTGCTGTGGTGCTGTTGGCTGCACTGGAGTCAGGAGTAGTTACAGGGGTGTTGTGGTTGTTTGAATCACTAATCACATCAGGACAGGGAGATGTCTCTGATGCCTGACTGAAACAGTATGTGAGTGAAGATACAGAGCTTGCTGCAAGAGGGAGGGGGGTACCCAGGTAAGGGCTCAGATGCTCTAAGCCCCTTGCAAAGGCTGTTGCTCTCCAGCAGCACGTGTCCCTCAGTGGCTTCCCCGTGGATGGAACACACAACGGTATTTGTGTGTTCTTCGATTTGGACCAGACACCTTTTGGCTCTGACTGGGAAAACATGATTTTTCCTTCTTTCCTTGCTGCAGTGCTCTGGGTCTTGGGGTGGAAGTGTCCATCCCTAGGGCTGAACTCTCAGGCAGGGCATCGTGCTCCCTTTCCTCTGAGTGCACAAGTCCTGTTGCTCTGCCTGGGCTCTGCTCTTCCTCAGCAGGTCTCTGGCTGCAGCCCAGTGTCAGTGCTGGGCCTGCTCAGGCAGGGCTGAGGTAGAGGCTGAAGCAGGACCCTGTCCTGCAGTTCCCTTCCCTCCACACACTGGTGAGTGTGTCCTGACACGAGCTGGATGTGTGGGATTCGTTGGTGGATGGGTGGGATTCATTGGCAGGTGTGTGCAGTAGCCCCAGCCCCACTGTCCATCGCACATCCATTGCTGTTGGTCACTTTGTCCAGGCCTTTTGTCATCATCCCCACTGCATTTTCATCATCTATCCTTCCATCACCCATATTTGTTAACATGACTGCTGGGAACACAGCTGAAAGAGTTTTGCTGTATGTGGCTGGCTTCTACCTAGTGAGGAACAAGCACAGCAGCACGGAGGGCAGGGCCTGCGTTGCCAGCACTGCAAGAGGCCAGTTCACACAGGAGCTACTTAAAAGCATCCCAGCTTAAGAGCCAGGTGAGAGGAGAATGGGAATGCTCTGGAGAGCTCCAGCAGGGTTAACTCCAGGGTTGTTTTTGAGTTCCAGTGTGGCAGCTCTTCACTTGTTGGGTTATTCCTAACCCAGCAGCTGTGTTGTGAAGGGGGTGCCTGCACTACGAGGTTCAGTCCCAGCACTGTGCTGGTATGAGCAAGGTTTGGCAGGATGCTGGCTCAGGCTGCTCGTGGCTTGTTGCCCTGAGGAGGGGGTGTTTCGTGGCAAGGACTGGCTCGCCCTGTGATCTGCTCACTGCTTTCTTCTCCATTATTACATTTCACATCACCAGAGCACAAGCATCATCTGGGGCTTGCTTCAGCTTCTTGAGACCTCAAGTCTGTAGGGCAGATCTGAAGAGCAACCTGCTCAGGTTTGCTGAGCATCTCACAACTCTGGCCTGAATCACTACAGAAATGCCAAACTGGGGAGCTCACTATACCAGTTACTGAGCTGGTACACCTCATTCCTGTTGTTCAGAAGGAATACTGAATGCTGAGCATGGATAAAGGGATTCAGGCTGACACAGTCCCCAAAATGAGTCTCCAAAAGAGCTAGCAGAGACTCTACAGCCCGTTATGCTGAAGCCTGGTAGCAGTGCCGGTTCTGCTCTCACATGGGCTCGAGTCAGGCTTGCAGCTCATCCTGCCCTTGTGCTGCAGCACAGGCTGCCCGATGGACACTGCTCCTCCAGAGCCAGGATCTCGCGTGCTCTGGGGTGTGTGCTCCGGAGAAGATGCTTCCTGGAGGAGTGTGGTTGCTGTAGGTGAAGTTAAAGCTGGATTTGGGCAGCACGAAACACGTCGTGATTCTGTATGAATTGTGTCACTGCGGGGGAGTGTTGCTAAAAGTGTCACTTGGCTTCATGTTGGCATTACCTAGAGGGCACGCTGGGGCTACTGGAGGTTCATGTCTTATCTGCACATCCCAGTTTATCTCTAAGCTGAGTGCTTGGGTGGGTGGATGGATGTTGATTTTCCAAAGGATATGCATTTGACATCTTTATTTTTTTGACAGCACGAGAATCTTGTTATATCTCTACCTCTTACCCATATTTTAGTGTTCTCTTTATATCCTGCATCGGATCTATGGTCTCGTCATTCAGAGAGGGGTTTCTTAGACTCGGGGGGGATTGGTGCAGGATCAGCAGAACCTTGTCAGGATGCCTGGGATTTGAAGGCACTATTCAGAAATGGTTTCTAAATTGACATTGATGCTTTGTGGCTCTTTCAAAGCCATTCTCTGCTCATTGCCATGGGAGGCTTGCCAGATGAGTGTTTACTTGAAAAAGCACTGGGTGTTGATCAAAAAGCTCCAGCCTTTTTCACTCCCAAATATTCCATAGTATAGATTAAAACTAAAATGGAATACAGTTGTTTTCTTGCTCTTTCTCAGCTGTACAGTGCTGTAAACACAAGTTGGTGGTGATTGAATCCACTTCCCTTACTGAGAGTGGAAGGGTGATTGCAGTGAATTATCTTATTCCAGGAAGATCCCCACATCCTTCCCCTCGTGTCATTTAGGAGGATGGGCACTGGAACTGCTGCTCCAGTCAGGAGGGCAGGTGGCATTGGCTCAATACTCAATGGGATTTGTGGTGTGCTGGTACCTTGCTGGTACCAAGTCTGGCCATGAGTTTCTCCTTTCTTGAACAGCAAAGTCTTACTTGTTTTACAGGTGTATAAAAAAAGGAACACGTAGAATCACAGAACCCCAGCCTGGTTTGGGTTGAAGGGACCTTAAAGCTCCTCCAGTTCCAACCCCTGCCACAGGTAGGGACACCTTCCACTAGAGCAGGTTGCTCCAAGCCCCTGTGTCCAAGCTGGCCTTGAACACTGCCAGGGATGGGGCAGCCACAGCTTCTCTGGGCACCCTGTGCCCGTGCCTCAGCACCCTCACAGGGAAGAGCTTCTGCCTTACATCCAACATGAACTTCTCTGTTTCAGTTTGAACCCATCACCCCTTGTCCTATCACTACAGCCCCTGATGAAGGTCCCTCTCCAGCATCCTTGTAGCCCCCTTCAGACACTGGAAGCTGCTCTGAGGTCTCCACGCAACTTCTCTTCTCCAGGCTGAACAGCCCCAATGTTCTCAGCCTGTCTGCATACGTGAGCTGCTCCAGCCCCTGATCTCCTCATGGCTCCAACAGCTCCATGTCCTCCTTACACTGAGGACACCAGCACTGCACGCAGTGCTGCAAGTGGGGGCTCATGAGAGCAGAGCAGAGGGGCAGGATCCCCTTCCTGACCTGCTGCTCATGCTCTGGGGATCAGCCCAGCACACGGGGGCTTTCTGGGCTCAAGCACACACTGAAGCCAGCTCATGTTCAGTTTCTCATTGACCAACACCCCCAAATCCTTCTCCTCAGGGCTGCTCTGAATCTCTTCCCCACCCAAACTGTAGCTGTGCTGGGATCGCCCCGACGCAGGGGCAGGACCTTGCGCTTGGCTGTGTTGAGCTCCATGAGGTTGGCATTGGCACCTCTCACACGTGTAACTCCCATGTTTCCTCAGAAAGCTGGTAAATCCTGCCCTTTCTTAGATTTCAATGTAAATGAGATGTGAGTAATGCAAGTTATTCATTCATCCTCATGCAAATCCTATTGTAATTAGCCTGTGGGCCCAGTTTTACTTTCATGTATCATGAAACATCTTTTGACTAGCAACAGAATTACCATGCATTTATTCTTGCATTTTTTTCTATGTCTTTTTAAACGGCTTCAAAACAAAGCAAATATTAATAAATGAGTCAAATTTTATTAGCATGACATGGGAGGACATCTTTTTAAGGGAAAAATTCCTTCATGTAAATATATTCCCCTTAACATCTGCCTTTCGGCTACAAAATACACTGTTGAAGATGAACGTTGTCTGAGGAGGTGCTGGTGAAAGAGGAATCTGAGAGCTGCAGCTCCCTGTTCCCCCAGGAGCCGTGTCTCCTGTGCTGCACCTCACCTCCATCCAGGGAGCAGAAGCCCATAGCTGGTGTGGACTCAGCAGGGTGGGTGTCTCTAGCTAAGAGGGGATGCTGAGCTGGGCCGGGACAGCCGTGGTGGAGAGGTCAGTTGCAGAGTCCTTCAGCCAGAGTCAGGATGGTTTGAGTTGGAAGGGACCTTAAAGCTCATCCAGTCCCAACTCCTGCCCCGGGGTACCCTCCCACTAGGGCAGGTTGCTCCAAGCCCCTGTGTCCAACCTGGCCTTGAACACTGCCAGGGATGGGGCAACCACAGCTTCTCTGGGCACCCTGTGCCAGCACCTCAGCACTCTCATGGTAAAGTATTTCTGCCTAATGTCCTGTCTAAACCTGCCCTCTCTCAGTTAAAAACCGCTGCCTCTTGTCCTGTCCCTACAGGCCCTGATAAAAAGGCCCCTTTTTTCTTATAAGCCCCTTTTATATACTGAAAGTATATAAAAGTTTTTGACTTTTATACACAGGGAGACAGTCTCCCTGAAGCCTTCTCTTCTCCAGCTGCCCCAGCCCAGCTCTCTCAGCCTGGCTCCAGACCAGAGCTTCTCCAGCCCTTACAGCATCTCTGTGGCCTCCTCTGGACCCACTCCAACAGCTCCATGCCTGTTTTGTGCCAAGGACCACACAGTGCTTGATGCAGCCCAGGACACGAGTGGCTCTCTGGGCTGGGAGTGCACGCTGCCAGCTCATGGCCAGTTCTTCAGCCCCAGTCCTCCTCTGCAGGGCTGCTCTCCCATCCCATCCTTGATGTTTGGGATTGCCCAGCCCAGGTGCAGACCCTTGCACTTGGCCTTGTTGAACTTCATGAGTTTCACATGGGCCCGCTCCTCCAGCCTGTCAAGATCCTTCTGGACAACACCTATTCCCTTCAGTGTATTGATTGCCCCTCAGCTTGGTGTCATCCACACACTTGCTGGGGGTGCACTCACTCCCACTGGCTGTTGGTGATGAAATGACATGAAAAGAGTACTGATAATCATAAAAGCATCATAGCACCATGGAAGATCTTGAGCTCGAAGGGAAGAATCATTGAGACCAACTCCAGCTCCTCGGGCAGGACTTCCTGATGTTAATCCAAACATCAGCATGCTTCCTGCTGCCCTCCTGCTCTACAGCTGCCAGTTTGTACTAGGATGGAGCAAAAGGAATCCAGTTTGTACCAGGAGGGTGTTCAGTCTGTGTAAGGATGTGGCCGTGGGATCCAGTTTGTGCTGAGACAAGGCCAGGTCATCATTCTAAAGGTGTTTGGCATTAGCCAAGAGTGAGGCTGTTCTCAGAATGTCTGTTACATGCTGCACCGCCTGATGGGTGCTGTGTGTGTCAGGGGGATGGGGTGTTCCACCACAGTAACCGTGGTTCCAGCTTCCTCCATGCTTCCTCTGTCCGTCCCTGCCTCACCTCAGCTGTCTCATCCGACGGCAGGATTTTAGAGTTGCTACAGTGAACTGCTCCTCCGGGGGGGCAGTTCTTCCCTCCCTGACTGGTGAGAAGCCATCACAGATGAGAACATCGCAGTGAGGTGAGAAAGCTGGAAGGAGATGAAATTAATCCCAGGTTTAAATCGATTTTCAAAGCCACCCATGGGCTGGAGAGGGGAGGCTGCACACACAAGAGGCCGATCGCTGTCTGTGTGTGAGCAATAGCTGTGTTAAAATAACGCCAGTGATTTCCTGCAGTGAATCTCTGTGAAAACTGATTTTTTTCCCCTTGTTTTTTTCCATGTACCTGCTCCAAATTCCTCCTTGTTCTTTCTGGATCTCAGTGTCTGCAAAACTTCATCCTCTGCAGGAGCCAGCTTGCTGTCAGGGAAGTGTCATGTTCTCGCCATGGTATGTCCTGCTGGCTCCATGGAGCCTCTGCCGCTGGAAGGGTGGGAATGAACTTATGACAAAGACAAGGAATGAAAGTCTCTCTCAAATGCTCATTCTGGCATCACTTAAATTAGCTGAAATTGCTGACATTTTTCCTTTTTCACATACGTGTCAGTGTCCATAGACTGATTTCAAACAACGGAAAATTATTGAGTTAAATGTTGCCAGAACAGCAAATCTGGGAGACACCAAGTGTACGTTAGGTGAAGGTTACTGCAGTATAGCTGGGTCCTGCAGTTCATGTGTTGTGAAGGCAGAAACCTGCAGCCTCCAACCTTGGCTGATCTCACGAAATGAAGGATTCCACCGTTTCAAATGCCATAAGCCAATTCTTGCTTTCATATTCCATTCAATTTAGATGGCTTGAGCATTTCCAGTAAGAGAAAGGTTTAATGACAGGTCATTTTGCTTGAACTAAAATGTTTTCTTAAAGACAAGGAGGGTCTTTGCTGCTGCTGGATTCTCCCATATTTGTGGCAGCAGCTCTGCTCCGGCCAAAGCTAAATTTAGAATAAGTGACACTTTCTTGTTGAAGAGGATCCGAGCTCTTCCACTTCACATCTCCGCAGCCACCGCTCTGGAATCAGCAGATGTCTTGGTTATTAAGCACGCATCTGATAACGCCGCCGTCTGCGTCTGAAGGCTGTGGTTAACCCAGATGTACAAGTGTGTGGTCAGTGTCGTGTGCAGGTTTGTCATGCTGCTCATTTATGTAACGGGTGGAATCCAGGACATGGATCCCAGTCTTTCTCCCAAACCAGGGCCAGATGTGCTGTGCCCTGCAGTGGGTGCCACGGCCAAGGGAGCCGAGCTGTGACCACAGCTTCCTCTTTGTAGCTGGTGTGGTACAATATGAGCAAACCACAGATGTGCTCTGCAGATAGAAAACACACTGTGAAGAGCTGATAAAGACCTTGAGAGGATTTGTGAGATACTGAGGTAAAAAAGATTCAGTGTCCCGTCTGGTATCGAAACCCGCATTGATTTCACTTCTCTGTTGCTACCTACTGATGAATAAATGTTGACAGTGTTTGGAAATGTAAAGGCTAGTTCCTGATTTTATCCGGATTTACACTGGCAACGGGATTTCATTCATTTCAAATGTAATTGGTGGTTTAATTTTAGAAGAGTTTGGCTCGAAGTTTTTCAGTGAGTGCAAACGAGCCCCTTCTGAAACTCATGTGGGTTGTTCCCTGGTGAATCAGGGCACGTCAGCCAGCAACATGTGTGTCCTGTCAGTGTCTGTGAACAGGAGTGTTGTGGCTCTTACCTCTGTAACCCCCAGTTGCAGACGGGGGTTTCTCTTGCCTTTTCTGTTCAGAGGATTGAAGACTCTTTGGCCACATGGAGTACCCCTGACTCTACCACCCATTTTAACTCCTAATCCGAGTGTGTGCTGGGAAATGCAGAATGTGGGAGTGAAACACAGTCTCTCATCCCACTAGTGCAGAACTCGGGGCTGCAGAGCTGCACTTGGGGTCTTTCTGAAATGGGGTTCAGAGCATGAAGCCACTTGCAGTAAGGTGCTGTACGGGGCTGGAACCCTCTGGTCTTTTTTCCTGTTAAGAATGTGTTATTTCATCCAGTTCTGTCTATGGCATAATGGTTTATGTAGGGAGAAGAGCTGTGATTGTAAACAGCTGGATTGAGGCATGCCCAGCTGACAGCCGCCAGATAAATTGACTCACTGGTCATCATTTTCTTCCCATATTTGTCAGCTAAATAAATTAAACTCTAAATCTTTCACTTCTAGGCTCTTCCCCATTCTTCAGCTGGTTTTGAGGCTGGTAGACTCACTCTCTGATGTTTAAGCAACTTCTGAAGGATGCAGACACAGGCATTGAGTGCTGTCTTGCTAACCAGGAGGTAAGATCACCCTCCTTGCTCCTGTTTGCACATGCCACAGCCAAGGGTTGCATTCATCATCTCTGCTGCCTCACCAGCTCTCGCTGGGATGCTCATCCATGAGGACCCTCACTCCCTCCCCTATTAACTGATGGCCAGAGGAACTGCTCTGTCCTTTAGAGAAAAGACTGCTGTTCTTTTCCTTAGCTGCATGTCTGCACTGAGCTTGGTTAAAGCCATAGTTCTGTTTCAGTGGACTCAGCCTCTCAAGCTACCTGTGTTCTGCATCACTGGTAACTCGCACCTTTGTGAGCCTGCAAACTTGCCATGCAAGCAAGCATGCAAGCAACCACGTCCTGGTGCAGTCTGGGGAAGCTGCAGCCAAGTTGCCAGGCCTGTTCCTGGCCTTTGCAAGAGCTTGCTGCAGTTACATGCAGTTGATCTCGGTTCTAATGTGGGAATCATTTGTCAAGACCTTTGTTACTTTTGATACACTTAATATGGTCTTTTTTAATACTCTCTTGTGCTATTTTTTTCTCGCACTGACATGGAGTAATAAATCAAATGTCTCACACAGCCCATCCAGAGCTGCTGCCTTTTCAGTGAAACATTGAATTTCACCAGAAGGGGGATCACATTTATATCCTTTAATTCTGGATTGATTGTGTCCCCTCAAATGTCATTATTTTGCCTCTGAACAACTCTGTAGGTATATGGAAGAAGTTGAATAGTTGCAAATACTCTTCTCTGGGCGCTGGCACAGGGTACAACCTGCTCTAGTGGAAGGTGTCCCTGCCTGTGGCAGGGGTTGAAACTGGATGAGCTTTAAGGTCTCTTCCAACCCAGACCAGTCTGTGACTGAAAGATGTCTTATACCCTATGCTAGAAGGTCAAACAGTTCTTCCTGTATGCAGTATTTCACCAGTTTCACTCCTTAAAGCCACAGTTGGGCCTGTAACATTACTAGGTTTTGTTCAGTGTTACACTGCAGTTTTGCCAGCCCTGAGTTTCCACTGATCGTTTTTCTAGTGTCAGGATTGCAGATTTCTATTGATTTCTGTCTAGCATCTGTTCTGAAACTTTTGACAGATAATTGTTTTAACTGGGTTTTCCTTATACTCTCCCAAAAGCCACAAGAAAATACATACAGAAGTCTTTCCTGGCCCTGGGAGGGTGATTTTTAGCCTCCCTAAGGGACTGAACCCAAATCCATAGAACAGTTCCAGCAGCAGGTTAGAAGTTAGATCATAGACTCATGAAATGGTTTGGGTTGAAGGGACCTTAAAGCTCATCCAGTTCCAACCCCCTGCCATGGGCAGGGACACCTTCCACTAGAGCAGGTGATGTTCCTTAGGTTGGACCCTTGTCTAGGCAAGGCCTGCAGGGTAGCACTGCTCGGGTCACTGAGGTTGTCTTGCCTTAGAGCAAAGATAACAGCAGTTGCACGCCTCAGGTTTGGGCTGGGCCATCCGTTTCTGTCTCAAGACAGGTTGGCATTGCCCCGTGGAGAGGACAGTTTCTCTCCGTGGGCTGTGCTTGAGGCTGAGATCATTAGCTCAGGCTCTGACGAGGCTTGGCCACCTTCCTGCAGTTAGTATAAATCCTTCTGTTAGCAGCGGGACAGAGCCAGCAGGACCCAGAGAGTTTCAGAGCTTAACTTTCCATCCGCTGTGTTTTGGAGACTTCAGCTTCAAGTGTAAATGTTTTTATTAGCATTTGACTTTCTCTTCAGCTTGGGATTAGCTTTGGGAGCCCCTTTGGTTTGTGAAATGACAGTTAACTGCTCCTTTTTTTATTGTAGCAGACTTCTCAAAAGCCTGTGGAGGAGGCGTAGGGTCTTCAAGCAGCTTCTGGCAGCTGGAGGTTCCCGATAACAGGTAATGCTCCAGGCACAGTGGGTGTACAGTTCTAGGGGGTTCTGCCTCTCTTGGTTGAATGTTTGCATTGTTTAGGCTTAAGCTGATAAACTTCTAAATATTTGGGGGGGGTGTTATTTGTTTTTTAGATAAAATTACTTGACCACCATGAGTTGGAGTTTCCTGACTCGTCTGTTAGAGGAGATCCACAACCACTCAACCTTTGTCGGCAAAATCTGGCTGTCAGTGCTGATTGTATTTCGGATTGTACTGACTGCTGTGGGAGGAGAGTCCATTTATTACGATGAACAGAGCAAGTTTGTGTGCAACACGGAGCAGCCTGGCTGTGAGAACGTTTGTTACGATGCTTTTGCTCCTCTTTCACACGTGAGGTTTTGGGTCTTCCAGATCATCCTCGTTGCCACTCCGTCCGTCATGTACTTGGGCTACGCTATCCATAAAATCGCCCGGATGGTGGAACACAGCGAAGCCGACAGAAGAATCAGAAGCAAAAGCTTTTCCATGCGCTGGAAACAACACCGTGGCTTAGAGGAAACAGAGGAGGACCACGAGGAGGACCCCATGATGTACCCAGAAATCGAGCTGGAAAGCGAACGGGAGAATAAAGAGCAGCAGACGCCAGGCAAAGCCAAGCACGACGGCAGGCGGCGCATCCGGGAGGATGGGCTCATGAGAATTTATGTCCTGCAGCTCCTGGCGAGGACCATGTTTGAAATTGGCTTCCTGGTGGGTCAGTATTTCTTGTATGGCTTCGAGGTGAGCCCCGTGTTTGTGTGCAGCAGGACGCCGTGCCCGCACAAGATCGATTGCTTCATTTCCAGGCCAACTGAAAAGACCATTTTCCTGCTTATAATGTACGGGGTGAGCTGCATGTGTTTACTTTTGAATGTCTGGGAGATGCTCCATTTGGGATTTGGCACTATCCGGGACACATTGAATAACAAGAGGAAAGAGCTGGAAGACTCTGGTACTTATAACTACCCTTTTACTTGGAATACACCATCTGCTCCTCCTGGCTATAACATCGCGGTCAAGCCAGAGCAAATGCAATACACTGAACTGACCAATGCCAAAATGGCCTACAAACAGAACAAAGCCAATATAGCTCAGGAACAGCAGTATGGAAGCAATGAAGAAAACATCCCTGCCGACCTGGAAAACCTGCAGAGGGAAATCAAAGTGGCTCAGGAGCGCCTGGACCTCGCGATCCAGGCTTACAACAACCAAAACAACCCCAGCAGTTCCAGAGAGAAGAAATCCAAAGCGGGCTCAAACAAAAGCAGTGCCAGTAGCAAGTCAGGAGATGGGAAGAGCTCTGTCTGGATTTAATGTTGGCTGAGTTTAGATACTGTGCTTTTTCTCCTAGTTTATCATAACCAGCAAGCCCTTGAATAATGGCTTCCATTAAGTAACTATTTGACTGTGTTTAATTTCAGGGATGCCGTTGGCTTGTGATTCAACCTCTCACAATGGGGTTAAATGCATATTCTAGGATTACAGAACTTTATTCTTCTGTCTTCCAAGTCAGGAGACAAGTACTTATATTTAATCGTTCTCAGTGAAGGGTTTATGCTGTATGTACAGTATTATAGTACATTTATTATGCACAATTTTTTGTATTTGTACACTGGATCTCTGATGTTACACTTTTTTATATTGCCAAGGAGCAAGCAGTGGGTAGCTGGTAGCATTTTGCTGGTTTTATTACTGTGGTCCACAGTTCTCGTCGTCGTTCTTCCTTGATTTAAACCTAAAACTTTCTATGCTGCGTTCCAGAAGTGCCTTGAACATGCAAACAGCTCAGCAGAGTCTCCACTTACCCAGGCAGCCCTGGAGATGGGGAAAACATCTGTTAATGGTGCTCTTGACTCTTGTCTTTTACCCAAATGATGTCCTACTTAGGAAATGGAAGTGTCATACAGCTACTGTGTGCTCCAGGGTTGGTTTCCCAGGAAGAGTTGTGCGCATGAGTCCTTGTGTTCCAGGTACCAGTGCCAACCCTCAGGCAGAGAGGGCTCAGACCTGCCTGTGAGCTTCGTGCACCAGGAGGGAAGAGAGACTTCCAACTCCTGCAAAACATCTCCCCCGAAAGTACACAGAAATTACTGGATTCAGTAATTCCACGTAGTTCTGTGATACCTATGGATAGAGATGCTTTTGAGGGCTGTGGTTACAGACAACCGCTCCCCAAGGGCAGGAAGTTGTTGCCATACCTTTTGGATAAGATTTCTGTCTTTTCCAAAGTAATCTGCTTAGATGGAGTCAGGGTGAGTTTGTTTCTCTGTGCATTCCCTGGAGGAACAACCTTCCTCCCCCCCAGCCAGGCCACACGAGCTGTCTGGAAGAGTTTTTACAAAGCCCTTTCCGAATATCAATGATACTGCCTTATTCCAGCCCCCTCTTCCTTCCGTTGTGTCCGAGGAATTCAGTTCAGACAGAGCAATCTGTAGAATTTAGATTTCTGCTTGAGAGACCAGTCAGATTTGGCATTCGGAGGCTTTGGCATTACACTTGAATTTAGAATTAGAGAAGGAGAATGCAGAATGTGCTGCCTTCAGGGGTGTCTTTCTGGCAAGGACACGCATTAATGGTTGGGAGATGCTAATAAATGTGTATGCTTTTTGCTACTATTTATAATGTATTCAGGACCTCGCTCCTCGCTGGGCTTTTGTTAGGTTTTCATGTGTTTGAATATATTTTGGGGGCTGTCTCAAGCAGGACTGTTCTGTTTAGAGGCTCCCTCAGTCCTTAGTGCCCTCGTTACAGCCTCACCAGGGACAGGATTGACAAGTAAGGCTCTGTGGAGGACACGGGTGAACCCACACTCCATTCCTGTCTCATAGAACATCTAAGCATAGGCTTCATGTTAAATTTAAGCTAAGGGGATATGAGCACATGCTTGCAGTTGTCCTCTACCCAAGCACTTGCTTGCGGTAGGTATTTTGCTGGCTTGGTTTTGCTGTTTTCACTCTGGGACACCAGGCAGCCCAGGCATAGAGCCCAACTCTGCTTTAGGGAGGAATGAGTGTTTTCCTCCCCAGTTCACCTCCAGCAGAGATGTTGGGAAGTGAGCTTCCTTTCTGCCTTCTTGTTTGGCTTTAACTCCTGGCCACTGCTCCAGGAAAGGAGCAACCTCCCAGTTTTATGCAGTGAAGTTTCAGGGTGATGTCTGTATGTAGAAGTAGGTAACACAGGAAGTGCACAGCAGTTTTGAACAGCAAAAGCGGGCTTGTGAGCAGGGACCAGCACTGTGGGGTTTGTTAATAGAGCTCCTCTAGTTAATGAGGAGTCTGAGGATGGGCAGAGAGGCTTTGCCAGCAGAAAGCTCTGAGTGTGATGGAGAAGCTGCCTGGAAAACATGTTGTCTGAAGGTACT
>NW_009922798.1:6893-11794 GCF_000696875.1 Nestor notabilis | reverse complement strand
CATTTGGAGCCTGGAGATAAACGGGTGGTGGTTACAATCCACTCATAATCCTGGACACTGGGGTGGTTCTTTTCAGCTTCCCAAAAGAGGGACATTGCTTGTGGTGGTTTCAGAACAGCCTTTCACCAGTTCAGTGGCACCAAGTGAAAATCCTTTCCCTTTGCTGCTCTCTACACAAACTGCAGCCATTCCTTAGCAATGGCTTCCAATAAAACGGGTTTGTGACAGCTCCTTCTCCGATTCATGATGCGATCTCTTCCCTGCTTCAAGCTGCTGCCTTGGGTCAGTCCTGTGAGCTTCTGTCCCCACCAGTAAATGCTCCCCTTAGTGAGCCAAGTGGGTAGAATATTCCAACTGAATTCATTCTGAAAATGCAAAGTAATGGAGCTGTTTCTCTTACTGGGGTTTTGTTTTCATTTTAATTGTGTATAAAGTGCACATTTTCTTTGAAACTGAGTGTTTGTTCTTAGTAGAGGATGTCTGTTCCAGCTCTAAATGTTCATGTTGGTGACTGTATTCAGTTTCAAAGTATCAGGCTTGATTTTTCCTTTTGAAGAAATGATACCTGCATTACTTTAAAATGCTCTTTTGCTTTGGCTTAATATAGGCCATTCCGAAAGAAACGTTCAGAAGAGATTTTGGGAGAAGAAATCCTGAACAGAACTTGGGTTTGTATTGTCATTCTCTGGTTTTGGATGCAGTTTGGAAAAAACAATCTATTAAATCCAGTGGATTCCTCCAGTCTGAGTGAGATGGCTTCTTATTTTCCAGCGATGGAATGTGCTCTGAGTATGTGAAGGAGGGAGAGGGATGTTTTAATGATTTGTCTTAGAGCCACAACTTGGAATTTTTCTATATTTGACCTTGCTGAGCATAATGGAGTCAGTCAGAACGTAACTGAGCCGTGCTGCATGTGAACTGCTCTTCAGTGACAACAACAACTGCACGTAGACAAAGACGAATCTACAAACTTTGCAAGTCAGACCTTGAAAGGGTCTTAGAAAACATGGAAATCTGGGCTTATGCATATGACTGAGCATGCTGATCCTGGCCAGTGAACTGTGCAGCATTAGCTGCCCTAATTTAGCTGCAATTTGCCAAGGAACATACGGAGCTGGCTGCCCTGCTCTGTTCCGAACTGGCAGCTGAATGCCCGGCTGTGTTGCCGGCGCAGAAGAGGGCTTTTGTCAGTGGCCCATGCCTCCCCCTGCCTGCACACTGGCCTCAAAAGTGGTAGTGTGTCTAAGGGAGGCATTAAGTGGGTTCAGCTGCGAGAAGGCTGAAGTGAGATGGGTTTGGTGGGATGGGGGGTTTGGAATGAAAAGCTGTTTGTTCAGAGTTAAAAGCAGCCGCATAGAGGAGGGCAGCGCTGCCTCTGTCACAAAGCTCCTTGTGGCCAGGGCAGAAACCAGCGGTGGCAATTGAAGGGGGGATCCAGCACTAATAACTGTGTGTTTTTTGTCACTGTCAGGTTACCTGAGCATCCTGCAGACTCCACAGACTGGGATACACTCACGGGGCAGGGAGCAGCCCAGACACCGTCACCAGCTCCCTGCCCAGGCGGGGTAACACCAGTGTGAGCCATCCAGCACGGGTTCAAGTGCATGGGTGACTGAGGAGGTGCAGTGGGACCTGGGGTCGTGCTGTGTGTGCCTTTGCTGCTCCAGAAGGACACTTAACCTCGCCTTATCTTTAAGCATGTGTTTATCTCTGCGTGAGTCAATGCAGCCAGCTACAGGCATCCAGCTAAGCATATGCTTAAGTGTTTTAAAGTGCAGAAACCTTCATTTAACAGTGACTTTGCAGCCACAAATTCTGAACTGCTTCAGGTATTTAACTATAACTAAAAAAGGAAGGGTGCTGTTGCAGCTCTTTGCTTGTGGTACTTTTCTTGGGGAATCATCTAATAGGAAACATCATGTCATGGCTGGATTTGATCTTGTACTCAGAGACAGGCACCCAGAGGTCAAAGCTGGCATCGTGTGCAGTCACCCCAGGCCTGCTTCGCTTGGTCATGCAGATGTATCTGAGATGCCCCTGGGTCTTGTGCATGGCCTCCAGCTGCTGCACATCTCCCAGGGGTCCTGTGCCACATCTGCCAGCCCCATGTGGCTGCACTGGGTGTTGAGGCCCTTTCCAACAGCACCATGCACCTCGATGTGATCCCAACTGATCCTCTGTGTCGCTGGGCAGGCCAGCTGACAGATCCACCTTTTCCTCAGCTATAAAGTGAGGATAATGTGACCTGGAGTTGCAAGTATAAATGAGATCCTCTCTGCAGAGTCATTTTCCTGTTGGAAGCATAGATGAGGTGTGTAATATTGTTAGCATTTCATGTTCCTGCCTGTAGTTAGCTACAACCTTGTCTCAACTGCACCATTCGTGATGAATTCTTGATATGAGAACATAACTTTCTAGCTCTGTGGTTACTTTCCAAAGGATCTGTTCGTTGCCTGGTTGCTCTTGGGGTGTTTGTGGCATGCCTAATTCCTGTGAATGGGATGTACTGTGGAAACAGTTCCTGAAAGATGGATCTAACTACAGGATGTAAATCGGGGTTTGCTGTTAATGGTGTAATGCACCTTTCGACAGCAGCATGGAAAGCTCAGGGGCTTCTTTTTCTTCTCCTTCAGGCCTTGCCATTCATTTTCTCTGTATCAGAGGAGACTTCAAATATCACTTCATCATTGCTTGGAAAATGACATTTTGTTTTGTGCAGCGTGACATTATCATTGTGTAAATTCCATGTAGATGGCTGGGGAAAAATGCCTTAGAAGGGGGATTTCAGACAGCTGATCCATGCTCATTGGTGCTGTGGAGTGGTTTCTATACAGTTCAGATTTTGCTGTCCTCCTACCTCTTCTTTTTCTCTGGAACAGGATATTCTGGTTACTCTTTGGCAAAGGGACCTGTTGCCCGGTTGTGGACCTGAGCCTGCTGCTTCCCCACGAGCAGAACTGAGGCCCCTGCGACTGCATCCAAATCGACTTGAGGTCATGTGCCCTGGGATATTCACAGGTGACCTTGTCCAGGTCTGGGACAGAGTTTGTGACTTCTGCTGCCTCCTGGCCTGGATTTCCTCTGTGTGGACCCCAAGTTTGGCCGAGCAGAAGCAGGAGCTGCAAACCCACTTTCCTTCAGAGACAGCCGCAGCCCGGAGTGATGCAGACCTGTAACGCACTCTGCCAGGTTAGTCTTGGTGTTCAGCTGGATGGTGGGATCCCAATCTCTTGCATTGAATGGAATTTCTGGTGTCAGGAAGAAAGCGGTTGTGTATTTCAGCTTTGCTGTGAGGATTGGAAAGCATCGTGCCAACTTCTCTGCTTTCATCTTGCCCTTACTCAAAGGCATCCTGTGACTTGAGGGAGTTACTTTTCCTTTTCCCCCTCTGAGCACTTCTTATCCTTACAAAATCAATATTCCCATTCATGAGTTGTTTGCCAGGGATTTTTTATCTTTTTCCATAAACTTGAAATCACCTGAAAATCCACTGTCAGGAAACTTGTTTAAAAGCCTGTTCTGTGTGGAAAATGGTTTTGGTGACACATTGATATTAGCAGATGTCAGGATGTAGCTGTGTATCTATAGTTCTGGAGCTACCTGGCTCTTACTGCCCCGGACTTTTTGTGCAGGGAAGAAGGGGATTCCTTCATCTTCACATTCCACAATTCACAGTACCTGAATTTAAATGTGATGAAACAGAATTCCTCTACTGATAGCAATATTTCTTCTTCATTCCTCTGAAGCTGGTATTACAGTATTGAGTGGATGGTGTTACAATATCGAGTGTATAGTCTCATGTCATATACAAAAAAATCAGACTTAATGCATCGTGGAGATCCTTGTGAGTGTTTGTATTAACTGGAATTACACCAGAGCCCACTGTGGTGAAAAACACTCTGAAAATAGGAAGTTGCAAAGAGAAGTTTCTGGGTTGTTTGGAGGCTGGTGCCTGTTTGCAGGTATGTTGGATGTTCTATAAGCTCTGTAGCCTCCATAAGAGGTGCAGCCCTCTGGAAGGAGCTGGTTTCCACTGAGCTGAGGGTGACTCTCCAGCCCAGCCAAAGCCCTTTATGTGACATGCAAAGCCTGAAGCACAAAATGTGGCTGATTAGTCAACCATATTCAGTAATAAACTTGTGAACGTTTGAAAAGGTCTTTGAGGGAGCCCTTGAAAAGTCGCTTTGATCACATCAGCTGCGTGCTGCATTTGAGGGCTTGTTGCTGGAATGCCCCTGGTGTGAGAGATTAACATGGAGGTGCCCTGGGAGTGTATTTTCCATACTGTCCATGAGAGAACAGATAACTTTGCTCATACCGACACATGCCACTACGGGACGAGAGCCACTGAAATGTACAGTGAGGATCTCTGAAAATCAGGGCTGGATCAATCTGGTCCATTTTGTGATGAGATGCATGATTCAGAGGAGAAAAGTGCTGAGTGCAAATGTTGTGGACATCAGTCACTGCCTTGTTATGGTGCCACATAAGGAACTTGGCCAGTTAAGATGGGTTATTCTCACAAGCCAAGTGAAGCACACAAGAGCAATGCTATAGGTGATGGATGGTGGGAACACAGGAGGGACAATAGGGCATTGCCACTGTGGACGTGGTCTTCAGACCAAGATATCAAAATAACTTGGTTTAAATTTTTGATATTTTTATGTTTTTGTGTATTTTTTCCCCCCTCTAATACCAAATGCTCTGGTGGAATGTGCGGGAGCCTGGAGGTGAGAGGTGTTCTGTGAAGCCAGTGAGGTTTGGAGACAGGAACTGCTGTTCTCAGTGTGAAGGGCCTGGTGTGACCTGGTGTGCAGTATTCCCCCCCGAGAGCAGAGCTGCTTTTCAGTTCACCCTCCACTAGAGCAGGTTGCTCCAAGCCTCTGTGTCCAACCTGGCCT
>NW_009922798.1:3930-6695 GCF_000696875.1 Nestor notabilis | reverse complement strand
CTCTAAGGTGTCCCCTTGAGGAGCCTTCTCTTCTCCAGCTGCCCCAGCCCAGCTCTCTCAGCCTGGCTCCAGAGCAGAGCTGCTCCAGCCCTTGCAGCACCTTTGTGGCCCTCTGGCAGTCCCATCTGAGGGAAGTCCTTGCTGCTACATACATTATGACAGCCCTGAGATGCTTCAGGGCAGGCCGGCAACCACAGTGCTCTCTAGGTAAAAAACCCAGCTTGAGGTTAGAATTACATAGGGAGACAGAGGGAGGTGGGAAAGCTTTACACCTTGGTCACCCAGAACAGGGTATTTCCACAGTAACTCAAGCTGCCCTGAAGTTTCTTTGTCAGCACATCTAGTAGATCACTCTGTCCCTCAGGATTTCTCCCCTGTGCACTGTGGGAGGCAGGGCAGTTCATTGCTGGGCTGCCACAGAAGGGAATGAGCTCAGGAATATGCCACCAGGCTGTGAAGTGAAACTCTGGTGGCTCCAAAGTCTGGTTTCTTACCACCTATTGCCTTTCCTTGCTGACTGGCTGGTTGCAGCAGCACCGTTAGATACTGGCACACTAACAAACAAAGTAAGTTCCGATTCCCTGCAGTGTTAGGCCTGTGTGCATTTCCTCTTTGCATGTGTATTGTGATGTCCAGTAAGGAAAGAGAAGATAGCTGTTAAGGAAGGAGATAAAACCAATAGTAGCTGGTGTAGGGGTAAGGAGATAGTTACATAAAGTGCTCTGACCTGGAGTGCCACAGTACTGCAGATCCCCTGGAGAGGAAAGCTGAGATCTTGAGAGACTTCAAAGCTAATTTGATAAATTGCTGTTTTGTAGCTATGAATCAAAATTCTTCAGAAGAACTAGGAAGAAAAGCTTAGGAAATCCGGGAAGGCAGAGCCTTTCCTTTGTCACATGCCAGCTTCACTCAACAACCTCTGATCCCCAGCTCCTGTAGTTTAACAGGAGCTCGGGAGGGCTTCATGTTCCTGCAATCCCAGCAGGAGCAGCGGGTGTCCCTGTGCTGTGGTGATGGAACGGGAGCTCCAGCGGCTGCCTCGGCTCTGGCTGCACTCACAAGGTGAAACGGGCCCACTGGGGCTTCTCGTTCAGCTCTGCTGACCTGGATTTGAACTGCTGAGCTGTGACACAGCCTGTACCCCCCTCCTGCACGGGCAGCTGTGCTGTGGTGATGGAACGGGAGCTCCAGCGGCTGCCTCGGCTCTGGCTGCACTCACAAGGTGAAACGGGCCCACTGGGGCTTCTCGTTCAGCTCTGCTGACCTGGATTTGAACTGCTGAGCTGTGACACAGCCTGTACCCCCCTCCTGCACGGGCAGTCCCCGGGGCAAGCAGCCGCCGGCTTCACCTTGTGGGTTAAAGCTGCCGGCGGCAGCAATGGGAACTCAAGCGTTCGGGGACTGCAACTAAAAAGCAGCAGCAAGGAATGACACAGGCTTTGGGCTGGAAAAGACCTGCGAGGCAATGCAGGCAGCGTCCCGGCGGCAGGAGGTTGCTTTTAAAGGGCATTTGGGAATTGATTTGTCCAGTCTAGTCATAACAGACTCAAGGGATTGGGTTTCCCTCCTTTTCCCCAGCACTTTTGCACTCTCCCTGCTGGAGCTGGTGGCTGCAAGGCTGAGGTTAAGGCACCCCAAAGCCTTGAGTCACGTTTTCGGGCCACTGGCTGTCTTCTGGGCTAGCGAATGTCCTTCTCTTTCCAGAGACCTCCAGCCCATGGGCTCCTCTCCCAAGCCAGCAGTTACCGGTGCGGCTGTGGTGTCCTGTCACCCCCAGCCTGTGCGTGTCTGGCAGCAACTTCACACTGTTCCCATCTGGTCTCTGGCTGTTGCCTCTGGTGCCGTGGGGCTGCTCTCCCCTGTCTCTCCAGTTGCTGAACTGCTCTTGGAGGCTCAGCTCCTCTTTTCCTTTTGGTTTTCCCTCCTTCACTTTGAGGGTTCGGTGCTCTTGAGTGTAGCCTCCAGTGCCCCGTGTTGGGAGCAGGGCCAGCTCCCTCCATGTGAACACATTCACCCTCAGAGAATGTTTAGAAGTAATTTTGGGTTTGACACGTGTCTGGTTCGTGTTCAGGCTTGCGAAGTCAGGTTTTTTTCTCCTGTCCTTAGTCTCTGCTGTTGAGGGATCCTCATTGCCATGAGGAATCAGGTCAGTGGTCTCTCAAACCAGTCAGCAGAAGGTTTCAGCTTTGATGCCTTTGTGGTTACCTAAAAGCAGAGTGACACCCAGCTTCCCTGTGCAGAATGCTTCAAGCACCATAGAACACTGGCTGTGTTTATTACCCAAAAGAGCTCAGTAGCACAACAGGCAGGAAGAGACCTGGGAGGTGAGTGTTGTTACCACGACCTGTTGTGTTTGCAAAGCTGCAACAAGCACTTGCCAGAATTCCTGGGACCTTTCAGTCTAATCTGTCTGAGCTCATCCTGCCCAGCTCCTCTGGGTCCACCCACAGCTTGAGTTGCTTCTGCTGCAGATGTGTCGTGCTTGGCAAGCCCTTGGCAGCTGGGAATGCTGATGCTCCCCTTCCCCATGGTGCTCCTGGAGTCTGCTCAGTGTGCTGGAGTGCTGCTTGGGCTGACAGTGTTGTGTCAGATGTGCAGAGCTGAGGCCGCTCACTGCTTCCCCCTGAACTGCCTCTGCTCTGTGCACTGATTTGTTTCTTGTCTCTCAGCTGGAGCCTGAGAGAGCTGGGCTGGGGCAGCTGGAGAAGAAAAGGCTCCTGAAGGGGACACCTTAGAGCAGCTCCAGGGCCTAAAGGGGCTCCAGG
>NW_009922798.1:2173-3720 GCF_000696875.1 Nestor notabilis | reverse complement strand
GTGGAAGTGGTCCCGGCCCGTGGCAGGGGTTGGAACTGGAGGAGCTTTAAGGTCCCTTCAACCCAAACAAGGCTGGGATTTTATAAATAGCAGAATTCCCATAGTGGGTGACACAGAGCTGGGATCTGCTTTTACTTGAAATGTGCAACCTCCCTCTGGCTGTTTCTCAGCTATTTTCCTGCAGTTTCTCCAAAGCAAAGGTGACAAAAAGGTGAATTTCCCTAAAATTTCCGTGTAGCAAATAAGAGCCTCAACTCAGAGAGGAAACTTGCTTTGATCTTGCTCCATCACAGGCCACACTGTGTGCTGGGGGGCTTTGGGGAGGGCCAGAGCAGGCTCTGTGCTTCCCATCCTCCCTCTCTTCTGTCCCTCTCCATCCCACCATGAACAGAGGGTGACACAGCCAAAAGAAGTCACCCTGTCTTCCAGCATCATCACTGGAGTAGAAAGTGCCTGTTGCTTGAGGGTGTGGGGGTGAGACCAGAGTGCTTCCAACAGGGAAGGGACAGATGGACAGCTTCTGTGCCGTGTGGCTGCGTCAGCCTTCAGAGGGGTTCCCAGCTGGAAAATCCATGTCCTGGTTTGTGGTCAGTGGGGGTTCCTCATTTGTTTGTGTGGAAAATGAGGACGTGCTTTTGTTTCAGCTGCTTTGGGGTGTTGCTTCCTCTTGCCTGTGATTTATCCCCCAAAGAAGCTCCCTTCAGGGTGACATTGCCCCATTTCACTTCACACAGCAGCCTGGTCTCCTGACCATCTGACAGCTCCCTCTGCTCTCAAAAGCTCAAGCTCCAACATCCCAGCTTGCTTAGGAGCAAGATGGAAACTCAGAGCCTCAGAGCCTCCCTCTGCTCACGTGGCAGCCCCCATGCTACAACGTCTGCCGCCACCTTCCTGGGGGGGCCTTGAGGATCTTCTTCTTGTGCCCCCCACCTCCAAGCAAAGAGCCTCCTTCGATTCCAGTTGGAAAATCACAGCCAGATGGTCCATCATCAGCTTCGACAGCCGAAGGAGCGGAGCTGTTCGGGTTCGAGGGCTTCCCGCTGCGCAGTGCACACGCAGCGAGGCGGCCGGGCAGGAGCTCGCTTCTTCTGTCTTTGGTTTTACTAATAATGAGGGAGTTACTTTCAGTGCTGGGGTTTGAGGTTGGCAGGATCCACCCTTCGAGGCCCGTTGCTGTTTGCAGCAAAAAGAGGGGCAAATAAGGGTCTTGGAATTGATCCTTGTTAAGTGACAGACAGATGCACCCCCCAGACCTGCCCAAGCCGTTGCTCCTGCAGTTCCTTTTGGGTATGTTGTGTTACAGGGGGATGTATCCCACTGGGATTAGGGGGAGAGCTCTGCGAGTGCCCTTAGAGGAACCACAAAGCCAACGCCAACCTTACAGCCATTGTTGTTGGAGCATCTTAGCACCTACATGGAAGTGGGAGGCTGTGGCTGCTCTCTTGGGTGACGTGGTTTAGGATGTGTGAGGAGTGTGGGTCAGAGCTGGGCCCAAGGACTGGTCTCTGACATAGATCTGGCGAATTAGCAGTAGGAGAAGGGGCTTG
>NW_009922798.1:1598-2142 GCF_000696875.1 Nestor notabilis | reverse complement strand
TAATGCTGCACCATCCAGCCAGCCTGTGCTCTGTGGTTTGGGGCAGCTCAAGGCAGAGGAGCTGGGTGATGTGATGGAGCTGGAGACATCTGTGATGGAGAGAAGCAGCTGCGTGGGGTGCTGAGCACCTCTGGGCACTGCACCCTGCTGCCTTCTGCAGGCTTTGTGGTCCTGGGATGTTGGTCAGGGAGCATCTCCTTTGTGCCGGGCATGTCCAACCCCACCGTGGCGTCCTGGTGAGCAGTGGGCTGACTACAAGTCATGGTTTTTGTTCTCCTGACCCTGAAGGCCCTGAATAATTTCAGATTCAGACCCAGTCTGTGCATCTGGAATATTTCTGGCTCACTCATCGCACTGGTATCTAGACACGAGCCCAAAATAGCTGCAGCTCAGTTGTGCCTGGTGCAAATCTGTGGCTAAAACCCTTGAGGGGCTCATGGTGCTGCGGGCAGAAACGGCCCCGCTGGCTCCAAGCCTGGCCCTGGCAGGAGAGGATGCTGTGGCTGAGGGGCAGGGGGGATGCTCCTGGTGCAGCCCCCCCAGC
>NW_009922798.1:1203-1544 GCF_000696875.1 Nestor notabilis | reverse complement strand
GCCCATCCCAGAGCACTTCCAGCGAGGCTGCAGCCAGCAGAGACAGAGCAAGGAGGTGACAGTGATTGCTTTAATAAGATGGGCTTGGCCCTTCTGGGACCAGTAAAGAGGCTCCAGTCTGGGGCTGGGACTGCCCTTGAGGGAGGCAGCAACCCAAGGTGCTCCCGGGCACCCCAAGTGGGGCAGAGCCAGCAGCGAGTGTCCTCACTCCCCCCAGCACCCTGCATCGTGTGCGTGGGCCCTGGTGCTCAGCATCTTGCCATAAGGGAGGCTGCCCCATCCCTGGCAGGTTGGACACAGGGGCTGGGAGCAACCTGCTCTAGTGGAAGGTGTCCCTGCCC
>NW_009922798.1:0-1185 GCF_000696875.1 Nestor notabilis | reverse complement strand
AGGGGTTGGAGCTGGAGGAGCTTTAAGGTCCCTTCCAACCCAAACCTTCCATGGTTCTATGATAAGGTGCTGAGTAAGTGTGTTTTCATGCCACCCATGTAGGGGAACACCAGAGTGGGTCCCCCGGGGGCTCTGCAGGTCCCCACTGATCAGGGGCTTGGTGACAGCGTGTGTTGTTCTGCATCCCACCACTTGTCCCTGGCTGGCAGAGAAAGGATTCCCCAGGGAAGTGGCCCTTCGTGGGCAGGGGGATGTTGGGCTGAGGGTGCTGGTAGCAACGCTCATGTGGTGCCCCCCACCCGCCACCCATTTTGCCATCAGAGGACCCCAGCCAGGGGGGACGTGCCGCAGCCCCCTCCCCAGCCTGTGCCTTTGGCCTCAGGCTCGTCCTCCCAGCTCGAAGCTGGGGACCGCGGAGGCACGAGTGGCCTTGGAGCATCTCGGGGATGCGAGAGCATCTCCTGCGCCGGCCAGGAGATGGACTGGGCTGGGGGAGCCCTCTCGTGGTGGATGTGCTGAGCTCTGCCAGACCAGCCCTAGCTCAGCCTCACTCATGCTGGTCCTGTGGGATGCTGCTCCATCCTCATGGGTCCTTCTGGGAGTTAGGGACCCATCCCCGAGTCCCCGTCTTCCAGGGGTTGTTCACCCCACTGCAAAGCCAGCAGGACCCAGCCTGAGGGTGGCCCTGGGAGGGGACAGGGACCTGCCCCCGTGTCCCTGCAGTGGGACAGTGAGCAGCTTTTGTGTCCCAGAGGTGTGCAAGGGACCAGGCCCATGGTGGGACAGGGATGGAGCAGTGTCCTCCTGCTGGGCCTGACATAGGACTGAGCATCTCTGTGGTGGGATGGGGACCAGCCGCGTGTCCATTATTTATGTGGTGGGGTGGTGACCAGGCGCGTGTCCCTGCTGTGGGGCAGGGTCCCCAACCGGGTGAGAGCTTGGAGGGAGGGAGCTTGGTGGCACTTGCCATTGGGTCCGTAAGATGGGACCCTGACTCTGACATGATGGTTGGGATGGGCCAGGGTGGAGTGTGGGGCATTGATGGGATGAAGTGGAGGGGACCAGTGCCTGGAGCATCCTCCTGAGGAGGTGTGGTGGGGCTCAGGCCCCCATGGCCCCGTCCCTCCCTCCCGCAGCGCCGGTGCCAAGCACAACCCCATCCTTTTCCAAACCTTTATTGTAAAT
>NW_009922797.1:0-14965 GCF_000696875.1 Nestor notabilis | reverse complement strand
GTGCCCGCAGGGACGGCGCTGGTCTGAGCCCTGGCTGGGATGTGGGGCGCTGTCTCTCTCCCACCCCTGAAGATGTGTCTCGGTTGGTCCTGAGGCTCATCACAGGCTGAGGAGCTGATTCCTCTGTGATGTTCCAAGGCTGAAACTTTGGGATGAGGAAGGAATTCTTAGCTGGGAGGGGAACGAATGGAGCTTAATGTTCTCCCTGAGCTCCGGCACATCGTGCCGTTGTACTCACTCGCTTCCGTGGCCTCGGGCTAGTTCTGCTCCTGGCTTTTCGCCTTCTCTCTCCATAAATGAGGCAAATTGCTTGGTGGCTGTGGGCTGACGACTCATTAGTCAGTGTTTATAGAGGCTTCAGAGCAGAAATAGGTGTCTCTCCGGAGGAGCCATCCCCATTCTGCAAGAGAAGAGTTACGAGGTCAGAGGGAGCCGGAAAGCCTCTTTGACCCTCCCAAAAGTGCCGTTTCCTGCTGCTTCGCGCCCGTAGCCGAAGCGGCATCCTGGAGTCGCGTGTGAAATGGAGCAGCTAATGAAGCATTGCCCTGCCTTCGGTGTCAGAAGGGGCTGAAACTGAGGAGGGCGACACGGTGCACGGAGCTCCTGGTGATGAGGAGCCCCGCAGTGTCTCCTACCCTGAGAGCATGGTGGGGTCTGGAGGGTGCCCTGGGCATCAGAGGACGATCCCTGCCTCTAACCGGAGAGCCTGGGGTTAACTCCTTGGCAAGTGTCTGTACTGGCCCTGGTTCATTCCTATTGGAGGGTGCTGGCTTTTGGCGCTGTCCCGCACCCAGCCTGGGTGACTTGGAGGTCTCCTAAAGATGACTTTGGGTAGCTCCTAACCTGTTCTCCCTGGGCTGCTCCCTTGAGCTGGCCCCTGTTAACTGAGCTGCTTTGTGGAGGTGTAATTGAATGCAGGATGTTAGCCAGGAGCTTCTGCAACCTAAGCCAGGCTCTGTGTGTGACTTAGCCTATGGCCCTGGGCAAAGCTCTTAACCTTGCCGTGTTGCTGGGCTCCTCAGGGGTGGAGAACGTGCTTCTCATTAGATCCCCAGGGAATGCTGGTGCCTGAGCTCTCGCTCTGCTGCGGTTTGTGGCACAGCATCTTGGCTTGGGCAAGCTCCAAGAGCTGTTCTCCACTGTGGAGTGCTTTAATACCCGTGCTTTCCCCGTGTGTGTTCTTCTCTACATTGGAAATCCCTCTTTCATATGACATTAGAGATGTCTCATGAGTGCTTTCAGGAGGAAATAGATCAAGGAAAGCACCAGAAAGAGACCTTCTGCCTAAGAGGAGGTAGCATGGAAGGGTTTGGAGAACTTCCTACTCATCTCATGAGCCAAGAAACCATTCCTAAGGTTGTTCTGTTACAGACGGAGCCTAATTGGAGGTCCAGGGGTTTCTTCTTGAGGTCTCTGTGCTGACAGCACACCCGTCCCAAGCTCCAGCTCTTACCTCTTGCTTCAGTCACAAACTGCATTGGATAAAGGTCAGTTTGGGCAAATCCCTTTAGAGGCACTTCTGGATGCTGGTGGGAAGGTGGATCACTGGGTGATCTCCAGCCTGCTGCAGGAGGTAACCTTCTTTTATCACAGTGAGTATTAACAGCTGCTGGTGCTGATGGGGAGGAAAAGACCTCTTTAAAGCACCCAAACCCTTCCCTTATGCTTTATGTGTGCTCCCCTAGAACATGAACCTTGAGAGGCAACATAATGATCCAAGAGGCAGGTTGAAATCCCTCCAAAGTGCACTCCAACCAAAGGTTACCAACTTGATTATCTCCTGCAAGATAACTTCTCTTGCCACGGGCTCTACCTGAGGGAAAAGCTGCATCTCTGTTAATGGAAAATCCCAGGGCAGATAACGGGGGATGTTATCATCTTGTTCCTGCATGTGGCTCATCCTGGAGTCATGGAATGGTTCCAACCCAAACTGTCACCCCCCTTCAACTGAGCTGGGATATAACAGCTTTTGGAGGGAAGCTTTCATAGAGCTTGGTGGTACCAAGTGTTCCAATGTCACCTCCTGATGGTGCAGGGTCATTATCTGTTGGCACTGGAAGTAATCCAGTTTGGGAAGCCCGTTATAAAGGTAGAGCTGAAACACCTCTTTCAATGAGTGGTTGCTCTCAGAACATCACATGAAGCTGTTTCCACTGGAGTTCCATGAGAGTTTAACCATCATCTTCAGGTCTTCTTCCTCTGGTGTGTGGTGAAGATGTGGGACTCACCAGTACGAGGTGGCTTCTGGTGTCCATGAGTGGTTTATCCGTAGCCGTCTTCTAATCGCTCAAATTTGAACCTTTCCAGGTGGGAATTCTGAGTCACCTCACCCGAAGCACGTGTGGGAGCTTCCTCCATGGTCACAGTGCAATGAGGAAGGAGCGTGGGGTCACCAGTTCTTTCCTTACTGCTATTGATCAGTTGTCAAGTGTGGTTTGAGCACAGACGAGGAACCCGCTGTGTGTGTCCCCACCTCCAACGTGCTTCCACTGGAGTGGTTTATCCCTCATCCTACCGGTCTCTTCCCGCCTGGATGCTCGTGTGGTTTGCAACACGTGCTGTACGCGCTCGGCACTCGTGTTTCCAGCACTAGGGAGCAGGGTGTGCCTCCGTGTCATCTCCAGGGAGCCAGCTGTCCACGACGTGTGGGCAGAGCATGCCTGGCTGTACCAGGCACAGAGCTACACCTCGGACAGCCACTGAGGGTGGAACTAAGGGCACACACCACAATTCGTGTGTTCTGAGGCACACGGGGGGGTTTGCACGATCCAAAGTGCACTGAGTTGGTTCAGAGGAGCTGAGGGTTTGGGCTGTACCTCACTTCTGGTGCTACCTGATGGAGACCGTTTCTGTGGTCACAACCGGCTTTAAATCCTGCTGGCAGGGAGCAGCAGCTTCTCTTCCTGCTGGGTTTGATCCACCCTTGGTCTCCATGGTGCCCATCCTGCCTCCTCTCCCCTCTTCCCATCCCTGCTGGCTCTGCAGTGGCACCTCTCTGCTCCACACTGGTACCTCCTGTCTCCCGTTTCACAGCAGCATCACTCTTCACCTCCCTCTGACCTCCTGCCACCGCTTTGACGTCCCTTCTCCTGCCAAGGAGGTGTCAAGAAACTTAACCCTGAGCCCCTTTGTCACCTGGAGGACTCCTCCTTCCAGCCTGGCCCGGCCCACCTCTCTGCTCTGTTCTTGCTGGGGGTGCAGCGCTTGGACCAGTGTCTCCTCCGGTGCCGGTGATCCCCAAGGGCAGGGTATGTACAGGGATGCTTCTGGAAGAGAGAGGAAATGCACTGGGGTTCCTCTGACGTCCCTTTACATGATTAATGAGCTCATTAATCATTAATCTGCTCATTAGTAAAGATTAATAGGCTGAAGGCTGGGTCTGGGTGTGCCTTGGTTTGCTTCTCCTGGAGTGAGAGGGATTCAGAGGTGTGGTGGTGCTTCAAGGACCATGCACGTGAGGACCTTCAGCTCTTCCCCTCCAGCAGGTCAGGTATTACAGGCTGAGTCCTTGTCTATTTTAGATAGATAATTCCAAGAGGAATTCAGGATCAAGCTGCCTGAGGGGAGATTGAGATGGGATCTTAGGAAGTTCTTCCCTGTGAGGGTGGTGGGACACTGGAATGGGTTGAATGGAGAAGCTGGGGCTGCCTCATCCCTGGCAGTGTTCAAGGCTTGGAGCAAGCTGCTCTAGTGGAAGGTGGCCCTATTGGAACTAGTTTCAATCCTATGGAATACTTATGGAATCAATGGATCATGGAATGCTTTGGGTTGGAAGGGACCTTAAAGCTTACCCACTTCCAACCCCCTGCAACAGGACCTTGGGCTCCCGGCCAACGGCCCTGTCACTTGAGCAGCATATTAAGTGCTCATGTAATATTTACCTCTCCATTACAAGAGGTATTAAGGAGGGGAGAGAGTGCAAACACTGGTGTTGAGCCTGCGGGGAGGGGAGAGGAAGCCGGTTCGGGTGACACTGGGATGGAGCACGAGCTGTGTGAGCCAAGCCCTCCACGGCCTGACCCCTGCTAGCCTGCTTCCTGCCCCACTGTGGCCAAGTGAAGCTCCACAGGGAACCATGGAACGGCCACGGGGAGTGATGCTGCCTCATTCCTCCATCCCGCGGGATGCTCCTCACACAGAGCAGTAGCGAAGGAGATGCTGGGGCAAGAGCTGCCTCATGACTTGACACTGGTTTCACCAGTAGGTGAAACGAGAGGGACGTGGCTCAGCGCTTGCCCGGTTAACTCCTGCCCTACCTCCTGTGCCGTGCTCACAGGGTGCTCAGATGACCTCGGAGAGGGACTCGGAGACCACCTTTGAGGAGGATTCTCAGCCTAACGATGAGGTGATGCCCTACAGTGACGATGAAACAGAGGAGGAACTGGACACTCAGCAGCCTGGGGCCGGACCGGGCCAGCCCCACGGCAACAGGGACACACAGGAGAGCAGGGACACCTTGAGGAAAGGTGAGAGTGGGAAGCAGCACAAGCCGTTCAGTCACTGGTTTGTATGTATTTCTGCTTTCTTAGTCTCCCAGTCACCTCCAGCCCTCCTTCTGTAGCCCCTTAGTGGTCTTCGCAGCAGTTGGAGAAGTACAGGAAGGTGAGGGGAGTTCACAGAACCCCATGGGTGCTGCCACCAGGAGGAACCTCATGGAGGAACCTCTGTGGTGTTAACCTCTGCTCAGGGAAAGGCTGTAACTCCCCTGAACACCCCTTCTTTTCAGGGTTGCAGTGGAAGGACTTACTCCAAAATGAGAGGGCTTGGTTAGATAGTAGAGGGCAGTTGAGCACCTCTCATTTGAGAGCCACCAGTACAAGGGTTTGGGTTAGAACCACCTATTACATGTTTAGTTTGGGGGTTTATGATGACTGAGGGAACCCAGTCGAGAGAAGAAAGGCACTTTCCTCACCCCTCAGATCTTCCGGAGTCCTCGTCACAACCGTTGCTCTCATCCCCCCCTCACAGGAATGGGAGAGAACCTGAAATGAGACACGACTTTGGATTCTCCCCGTTAGCTCCATGGAAGCACAAGGCTCTGCTGTCCACACAGTGAATAGCACCCAAGTTGTTATCCCGGCTGTGGACCAGAGCTAGGGATATAGTGGAATTCCTTGGAGCTAGGAGCTAGGGCGAGAGCTTTAAGGAGGTGGGATGTTCCCAAGCAGGCCTGGGAAGCCAGTGCTCTCACCAGAGAGCTTGTAAGCACTTGACACACGTTGTCCATCTTTTGGCTCCTCTTTAGCCTCTCTGGGTTAGTTGATGGCTTTCCCTTGATGTTCCTTTAAAGGTGAGGAATTACTGCTGCAGCTTCCCGTGCTCCCCAGTGCTGGATGCTCTCAGGTCACACCAATCCCATCAAAGCCAAAGCACATCCATGCAGGACAGTTCCTGTGGCTTGGAGAGAAGAGCTGATGGCTCGGGAAAGCTGCATTTCCAAACCCTGCTCCTTATCCCCTTATCCTTCCCAGGAAAAGCCTCCTGGGGGCTGGCTCCAAAACCGGCTGGAGGACTCCAAGTGGGAATGTCTTCGATGTGGGCAGGGCTCAGCTGGTGGCTGTGGGTGCAGGATGAACAGGGCTATTCCCGCTGCAGGCCTGAGGGAGCTGAGAGGGGCTTGGGACAAGGGATGTAGGGGCAGGAAGAGGACAAATAGCCTGGAAACCTCTGGAAAACCTAAGCCTAAAAGGTCGTTTAAATGAAGCTGCTTTAAAAGGTGGCACTAGAGAGAGAACCCGTTTTGTTCCCTGCTGACAGGGAGGTTTTGATCTTCTCTCTTCAGACTGCAGCTGGCAGGTGAAAGCAAACGACCACCACTTCTACCAGCAGCCCCAGTTCAAGAGAACAATATTCCTGTGCTTCAAGAGAAGCAAATACAAAGTAAGTTCTCTCTGGTTTAATTATAGGGAAATACTCTCTTAGTAACAGTATTCCAACAGCTAAAGGGGCTACGAGAAACCCAGAGAGGGGCTTTGGACAAGGGATGGAGGGACAGCACAAGGGGAATGGCTTTAACCTGCCAGAGGGGAGATGGAGATGGCCACTTCATTTACCAAAGGAGAAGCCCTAAGCTTTCCACGTTGGTGCAGTGCTTTCTACTCCTTGGTGTAGCTAAAGCTTCAGTCTGAGATGCTTTTGTGGCCTGTTACTGTCACTGAAATGGCTCTTTTTGTGCCTGGCTTCATTCAGGTGACCCATATTGAGGAAAGGAACAACTCCAACAAAGCTGAGAGGGAGGATTTCCCTGCTCGAAGGCATTGTAGACTTGTACTGTGAGAAGGATCTGCTGTGCTCAATGCTCTTTGCTTGCCTCCTGCAGGGAAATGCCATCAAGACCTACAAGTACAACCCAATCACGTTTGTACCCCTGAATCTCTTTGAGCAGTTCAAGAGAGCAGCCAACTTCTACTTCCTTGTTCTTCTCATATTGCAGGTAAGGAAGACAGAGGGAATCCCACCTGGGAGGTGAGTCTGAGATGCTCATTACTCAGCTGAGTAACATCAGCCTCACAACCTCTGTCTGATGTGTTGAGTGTCTCTGAATTGAACTGATTTCACGTCCCTCTTGTAGTCAATTCCCCAGATAACAACCCTGTCGTGGTACACAACACTGGTGCCCTTACTCCTGGTGCTGGGGATAACTGCAGTCAAAGACCTGGTGGATGACATAGTAAGAAGCACTTTATATTGCTCGAAAAGCAAAGGAAGCAGGTAATATCCGTAACTGGTAGGCAGAACATTCCCTACTCCTGTTTTCAGGCTCGCCACAGGATGGACAATGAGGTGAATAACAGGAGATGTGAAGTCATCAGGGATGGAAGGTTTGTACTGATCCCCTCCTCACTCTGTGGCCTTGGTACTAAGATCTGAAACCAGCTCCTTGTTCTCTGTGTGGAAACCTGAGTGCAAAGGGAAGAGAATTACCCCAAGGAGTAACTCAATTCTATGGTGCTAAACCTGGGCTAAGAGCCACTTAAGAGGAGGAGGACTATATGTGGGTGAAGAGGGAAGAGGTAGGTTGGCCTCTTAAGTTAGACCCTCAACTAAAAGGCAGTTTCCAAAGGGAAAACCACACCTGACCAAGATGAAGTGTAATATCCATTACAAGGTGTATAGAGTGCAGGGTAAGAGTAATCTGTATTAAACTCTCCTGCTATTAGGTTCAAGAGCACAAAATGGAAAGATATCAAAGTTGGGGATATCCTTCGTCTGAAGAAGAACACTTTTGTTCCTGTAAGTGCTTTAGACACTTGGGTTCTGGTTCTCCAGAGCTCTCTGTGAGTCTCCCCTTGGATTTACAGGGAGACCATGGATAACCATCTCCCCTTGATGCTTCCTTCTTGTTCTAGGCTGATATTTTGCTGTTATCCAGCTCGGAACCAAACAGCCTGTGCTATGTAGAGACAGCCGAGCTAGATGGGTAAGGCTCTGTTTCAGCATTCCTTGGATTTCATTTTGCCTTAGTGGGAAAAGAGGAAGAAGTGAGCAATTCAGACCTGGTAACTGATTCCCACAGCTCAAAGATCATTAGAAACTGGTGAGGGATCAGTTGGTGGAGTTGGAGTGTTGGAGAACATCACACATGGAAGAAAGGCTTGGATTTATTCAGCCTGGAGAAGGGTGACTTCATCAGTCTTGTAGGATCTCAGTGCTGGTTACAAAGAAGATACTCCCTCCACAAAGCAGTTGCAACCTGGACTTTATTCCTTTCAACTTCCCTTATTCCCTGTGAGTGGGAAGACAACACCACATCCCTTTCTCCTTTCTCCTTAGGGAAACCAACTTGAAATTTAAGATGGCACTGGAGGTAACACACAGATACCTGCAGGAGGAAGGTGCAATGGCAAACTTTGATGGTTGGTACTGTTCCATCCTTACAACTGCTCAAATACTGCTCCAGCAGCTCACGATGAGTAGGGATGGAGGTGTTGCCAGTGGAAGGAACTGGATGAGCTTTCAGGTCCCTTCCACTCCAACCCATTCCAGAGCACTCATTTACTCAACCCCCAACCCCATGAAGTAAAACTGGTTCTATTCTGGGACAAATCAATGCTGTTTATTAAACGTATTCTCCTCCTCATTTAGGTCTGGTTGAATGTGAGGAACCAAACAACAGACTGGATAAGTTTGCAGGCACTTTGTTCTGGAGGAACACAAGTTATTCCCTGGATGCTGATAAGATCCTACTACGTGGATGTAAGATCAGAAATACAGACTTCTGCCACGGCATGGTCATATATGCAGGTATGGAGGAACATGTGTAATATTTACTCACTCAGTCATGCCCTGGGGAGTGAAATGGCATCTTCATCTTACAAGTAGTGACTGGATTTACGTCTTAGTGTTGTAAAATAGTAGGTTTAGCTCTTGCTGGTGTGTGGTATCATTTCCTTCTCTTCATCTGTAGGTGCTGACACAAAAATAATGAAGAACAGTGGAAAGACCAGATTCAAGAGGACCAAAATTGACTCCCTGATGAACTACATGGTTTATACTGTAAGTCTTTGTGTTCCACCTGCACAGCTGTGGGCTCAGTTCAAAGAGAACAGAGAGAATGGGCACTGAGGAACCATGTTCCCTCTCTGTGTGTACACCACAGATCTTCATTGTCCTCATCCTGCTGTCAGCTGGCCTTGCCATTGGCCACACGTACTGGGAGCAGCAGGTTGGCAACTCATCCTGGTACCTCTATGATGCTGAAGACTTCAGTCCTCCCTATCGAGGCTTCCTGAACTTCTGGGGCTACATCATTGTCCTCAACACCATGGTGCCCATTTCCCTCTATGTGAGGTAGGTAACGCCTTGGCCTTTAACAGGTGATAGGGTTGAACTGACTTCTGTTACTGGTCAACATCTCAGGCTGCTCCTGCAGTCCATGAAGGAACCTGCTTGGAAAACAAATTAAGGTGGAAAAATCCTATTTCGGGGTAATTCCTCAAAGACAGGTCCATGAAATAGGAAGAACTTTGCCTTTGACATTGCCTGTAACATGCTTGAAGTCCTCCAACCTTCTCCTTGGAGGAGAGTGGGAAGGAGGTTAAAACACTGGGAATGAGGCCATCCCTTTGGTTCCATTTAGTGTGGAAGTGATCCGGTTTGGCCAAAGCTACTTCATCAACTGGGACCTGCAGATGTATTACCCTGAGAAGGACACTGCAGCCAAGGCCAGAACCACCACCCTCAACGAGCAGCTGGGGCAGATCCACTACATCTTCTCTGACAAGACAGGAACCCTGACGCAGAACATCATGACCTTCAAGAAGTGTTGCATAAATGGCCAGAGATATGGTGAGGCCGTGTCTGGAGTACATTGTCAAGTGGGTTTTGTGTCCTGTGCCTCCTAACCGTGGTCCTTGCGTTGCAGGAGACTGCCGGGATGGAGCAGGGCAGCTCCAGAGCCACCCAGAGGTAGGTTGGTGTGACCTGGCTGTGTAGAACAGGGAGTGCTCCTTCCACCCTGCCAAAGCAATGGCACAGGAGGTGACTCCACCTCTTTCTCCTTCTGTTTTCTGAGCAGCAAGTGGATTTCAGCTGGAATGTGTATGCAGATGGGAAGTTCTCCTTCTATGATCACTACCTGATAGAGCAGATAAAAGGTGGCAAGGACCCCGAAATACACAAGTTCTTCTTTCTGCTTGCCATTTGCCACACTGTCATGGTTGACATCTCTGATGGTGAGTTAGTAAATGTAGAGGCAAAAGAGCTCTGGTGGGAGTCATGGATGTGAGAAATAAGGGTGGAAGAGTAACAGCCATGGATGTATTTTTCTTCTTGCCACTGTTGTGATGGAACAGGTCAGCTCAACTACCAGGCAGCTTCTCCAGATGAAGGGGCCCTGGTTACAGCAGCCAGGAACTTTGGCTACGTGTTCCTATCCCGCACACAGAACACCATCACTCTGAGTGAACTGGGCACAGAGAGGACATACGATGTCCTTGCTATCCTGGACTTCAACAGTGACAGGAAGAGGATGTCTGTCATTGGTAAGCTGCTTGCAACCAACCTGGTACAGCACAGGTGGCAAAGTACACGGAGGAGAAGCTGCAGTGTGTGAGACTGTGGCTGATTTTAATCCATGTAGCTTTAGAGAGCAAAATGATTCTTGGGTGTTTAAATGCCTTCTCCTGGCATGAAAGGGAAGGGCAAATGCATTTGTCCACCAAATGCTTCAGTGAACACTATTAGAGATGATGAAGAAGAAACATCACCTTGAAGCTTTGGTATTTAACAGCACCAGGGCTGCAAAATCCCACCTGAAACTCTAACGTTTTGTCCCTCTTCTCCTCTTTTACCCCACAGTGAGAGAATCAGGAGGAAACATCAGGTTATACTGTAAAGGGGCTGACACAGTCATCTATGAACGCCTGCACCCGAGGAACCCCAAGAGAGAAGCCACAGAAGAAGCACTGGATGTACGTGTGTGGTTTAGCCGCCTGCCTTAAGTTAAAGATGCCTTATTGCTCACTACAACCTTACTCCTCAGCTCTTCAATCAGCCGTAACCAGGTATTTGTTACTACCTGTCAGGTATTTGCCAGTGAAACCCTGAGGACCCTCTGCCTGTGCTACAGAGACATCACCCCTGAGGAGTTTGAAGCCTGGAATAAGAAGTTCCTGGAGGCCAGTGTGGCCACCACAAACCGTGATGAAGCTCTGGACAAAGTGTATGAGGAAATAGAAAAGAACCTGCTTGTAAGTCAAGTTTGACCCTTTGAATGTGCTGCTATAGAAAAGCCAGATCCCTCTGAAGTTATTTGGGCTTAGATCTTCTCAGCCTTTAGAACCACACCAACTGCTTCTATTTCTGATGCGTTTCCAGCTGCTTGGAGCAACGGCTATTGAAGACAAGCTACAGGATGGAGTTCCCGAGACTATCTCCAGGCTTTCCAAAGCAGGCATTAAAATCTGGGTGCTCACTGGTGACAAAAAAGGTGGGTTTTCATCCTAAAAGCGGGATATGTTGGGATAACACAAGAGGGAGAGGGGCTTTGGCCAAGGGATGGAGGCATGGGACAAGGGGAATGGCATCTCCCAGCTTCTCTGTGCTCTGTATGATGGTTGTTTCTCCCTTTTCATCCCCACTGTGGCACCAAAAGGGAGCTTCTCATTGAAACACAACTTGAGGAACTACCTCAGAGCACTTGGGGTACTTCCTAACACTTGCTCCTGGCACCATTCCTAAGTAAATCCTTTCCTCTTCTTACTTTCTATTGTAGAAACTGCTGAAAACATTGGATTTTCGTGTGAGCTCTTGACAGATGAAACCACCATCTGCTACGGAGAAGACACCAGGCAAGTGGAGAGCACAGGGAAAATGCTTCCCTGTACAACATTAGCCCTATGTTTGTCCCACAGTGACTCCAGGCCTGGATTGAGCTAAGCAGGTCTCTCCCTAGTGCAAATCTTGAGTAGTAGCCAAGGTTTGCTCTCGCTCTGTGAGAACTCCAGCATTATCCCAGCTATTCCTTCACCTCATCCCATGCTCCCCAACACAGACAGACCTATGCCATAAGTCCAAAAGGTAGTTAGTGCTCAGGCATAAAGAATGGTGAGTCCCAAGGGAAAGCAACGTGGGATTGGGAGAAGAACTAGAGCTTTGGAAGTGTCACAGCTATTCCCGAGTCATTTTCCCAACGTTTTCCTTATTGGCAAACCTCTTTGCACAGTTGCTTTAGGCCATCACCTAATACATGGCAATAAAAGTCCTTGCAGCACCTATTTCGTGCAGATTTTAAGGCTGGAACTGATCCAGCTGCAAGTTTATCCTTGTTTTCTCTATATCCAGTGCTCTTCTTCAAACAAGGCTGGAAAACCAGAGGAACAGAGCTGGATCCAGTGCACATTCCTCACTGGGAATGAATGAGCCCTTCTTCCAAGGCAGTAGGGATCGTGCTTTGATAATCACTGGCTCCTGGTTGGTATGTACCAAGGATGTTCTCCTGCCTATTTAGGGCAGTGCTGGATGCACTGGATGATGTTGAAGGTCTTTTCCGACCTGGTTGATTCCCTGATTTCCTCATTTGTTGTCACCCAGAATGAAATCCTGCTGGAAAAGAAGAAGAAGAAGAAGAAGAAGCTGAAGCTGAAGCTCCCCAGGACAGCAGAAGAGGAAAAGAAGCAGAGGGAGAAGAGACACAGGGCTGAGGCTTACAAAGAGCAGCAGCAGCAGAACTTTGTGGACCTGGCCTGTGAGTGCAAGGCTGTGATCTGCTGCCGGGTGACTCCAAAGCAGAAGGCCATGGTGGTGGAGCTGGTGAAGAAGTACAAGAAGGCTATCACGCTGGCTATTGGGGACGGTGCCAATGATGTCAACATGATCAAAAGTAAGGCAGTTGCAAAGCTTCTCCTGATAGGAAAGATCTCCTCCGGGTCTCCCTCTGCAGTCTCTTCACTATTGCTCTTTGAGAAGACTCCTCCGTCTGTTTAACTTCAGCACTTGGGCTCTCTTTGCTTCTATCTGTGCTTTCCCTCCAGGAAATGGATAGTGGGGTTTCCTGGTGGATTTTATGGACCTTCCCTGTGAAGGGGCTTGAATTCCATCTGTAGCCTCTTGTGGGTTACAAAAGGGGAGTATAAAGAACGCATCCCAGTGGGAACGACACTTCTGGGCTGTGCTTTCTGTCGTGAAGCACCCAGAACTGGTAAAGACTTGTCCTTGCTCACGCTGGGCTGTGTCTCATTCACGTAGCTGCTCACATTGGAGTTGGGATCAGTGGCCAGGAAGGGATGCAAGCTGTCATGTCCAGTGACTACTCCTTCGGGCAGTTCCGCTACCTCCAGAGGCTGCTGCTGGTCCATGGGCGCTGGTCCTACATCAGGATGTGCAAGTTCTTAAGATACTTCTTCTACAAGAACTTTGCTTTTACTCTGGTCCACATCTGGTACTCCTTCTTCAATGGCTTTTCTGCCCAGGTAAGGAGGCTGCTTGTGTGTGACAGCATCAGGGGGTGTAGAACAGCAAAACTTTAAGCTGGGAAGTGATGGGAACCTGAAGCTGCCATCCATAGTCCCTGCAGGACAATAGGTGGTTAATGACACCTCGTGTAGGTGCACAGTGGTTTGGGTTGGAAGGGACCTTAAAGCTCATCTAGTTCCACTCGGCCAGGTTGATCCTGGCCTTGAGCACTTCCATGTGTCCAGTTCCAGCAGCGTTCCGGGTCGGGTAACACGGGTGGTTTGGAGGGAGTAGGGCACCTTCACCCAGAGCCTTGAGCTAAGGTGCAGCTGCCTGTTGAGTAAACATGGCACAGGCCATGTAAAGCTGTAGTAGAGCACGTGTGAGCTCTCTCAGGAATCATTAACCCCTGAGGCTCCTCTTCTCCTGCAGACAGCGTATGAAGACTGGTTCATCACGCTCTACAACGTGTTGTACTCCAGCCTCCCTGTGCTCCTCGTTGGATTGCTCGACCAGGTATTGTCCGTGTTGCTGGAGCTGGATGGGCTTTCAGGTCTCTGCCAGCCCATCCTTGGAAGCTTACACCAAGAACAAGAAGTTGCTACGACTTCTCTTTCTCTTCTCCTAAGGACGTCAGTGACAAGCTGAGCCTCCGCTTCCCCAGGCTCTACGTGCTGGGCCAGAAGGATTTACTCTTCAACTACAAGAAGTTCTTCCTGAGTTTGCTTCATGGAGCTATCACCTCCTTGATCATCTTCTTCATCCCGTACGGAGCCTACCTGAAAACTATGGGGCAGGATGGGGAAGCACCATCAGATTATCAGTCCTTTGCTGTCACAGCAGCTTCTTCTCTCATATTTGTGGTCAACTTCCAGGCAAGTCAGCTCAGTTTCCTCAGCTCTGGGTCTACTTTTGACTACTCAAACCATGACAACAAGCAAAAAGCTTCCCTTTTAGGTCTTTTCTTCTCTATTGATGCTCTCTCTGCATCTGATTGAGAGGGGACTCCACCAGAACACTCAGTCCACAGAGGAGTTGCTCACTTGGAGCTTTGCTTTGCTTTCAGATTGGTTTGGATACGTCCTACTGGACCTTTGTGAATGCTTTCTCGGTGTTTGGGAGTATTGCACTTTACTTTGGCATCACCTTTGACTTCCACAGTGCTGGAATCCACGTTCTCTTCCCTTCTGGCTTTCAGTTCACTGGTGAGTCCTTGTGCTTTGTGGTTCTTGTCCCAGAACTATGGCCAAAACATAGTGGTTTTGGGAGTATTCCTTCCCTATCAGTCAAAATGAGCTGGAATTGGGCATTATCCAGCAATTAGAGTCCACAAATGAGAAGCAAAAGGGCTTGGACATGGGTTTGTTGTAGGAAAAGTGCTTTACAAACTCATTCCTATTATGCTCTCCTCATAGTAAAGTCTCAATCAAAGCTTGATGTTGTGCTACACAACACAATACCCGAGTGTTACACCCTCAGGAAAGAAGCTGAGCCTTTTAGTGTCTTGTTCGTGTGTTACAATGAGTTGAATGATCATCTCAGAACCTCACTTTTGCTCTTTTCATGCCTAGGAACTGCTCCAAATGCCCTGCGACAACCGTACCTGTGGCTCACCATGATTTTATCCATTGCTATCTGCTTACTCCCCATAGTGGCCCAGCGTTTCTTAGCCATGACAATTTGGCCTTCAGAAAGTGACAGAGTGAGTAAAGTCTGATGTTGCTTTGCTTAATGTGGCAGGGGTTTGCTGACAGGAGTTGGCACTGGTGCTGATACCGGTAGAATCAGGGTGCTTTGGGTTGAAGGCACCTTAAAGCTCATGTGGTTCCACCAGAGCTGGTTGCTCCAGCCTGGCCTTGGACACTGCCAGGGCTGGGGCAGCCCCAGCTTCTCCATCCAGCCCATCCCAGTGTCCCCCCACCCTCACGGGGAGGAACCCCCCAGTCTCCCCTCTCAGTCTCCCCTCTGGCAGTTAAACCCGTTCCTCCCACCGCGACCCCTCTGCGCCGCTCGTACCTTCCTCGTGGTCCATAAGGAATCTCTTCACGCTCCTGCAGATCCAGAGGCATCG
>NW_009922796.1:0-2317 GCF_000696875.1 Nestor notabilis | reverse complement strand
CGTGTTTTCCGGCGGTCGGGAAGGTCGGGGTGGGCTCTGCCTCTTCCACGCGTGTCCTAAACCTGGCAGGAACCCCGGTCGGGACGGGGCTGAGCGGCCGTGAGTGCCGTGGGAAAGGCTCCCGGGGTGTCGTTTCTGAGGGAATACCAACACGTTCCCCGGAGTTATCCTCATTAACCCATCAGGACAATTACGGTGCTTCCGAAGTGCAAGTGCCAGAAAATCTAACAGTGGCCTTTGATCTTTTCAGGGCTCTGAGGCATCCTCTGCATTTATTATTATTATATTGATGTATCTATTTATTTCCTCCATGGCAAATGTCCATACCCGAGGTAAAGAATGGTAACGCTAAATACCGTTTGTGTGTGTGTGGGTTGCTTTCCAAACTCCACTCCTTGCCCCGTCACGGCTCCAAAACAATCCCTTTATTTAAAGACTAAACGTCATCTTTGTGCAGAAGAAATAGCCTCCCTGCAGGGCCGATGTTTAAAAAGTTAAACAGCAGATAAAAAAGTTAAACAGCAGATAAAACAACAACAACTACAAAGGAATGAGTTAGGCTTTAAAAGCATCTCTCTGCGGTGTGACTGCCACTCGCGGTTGCTATTACCGTTATTAATTGAACTGGGAGGCTTCTGCATTTGCATAATTCCTGCGATACCTTGAGGAAAGTGGCCTGTGAGATGTGGAAAAGTAATAAATAGTAAACAGTGAATCACTAGACGCTGCCTTGCAGACAAGAAGGGATGGGGATGGTGCTGAATTGCTCATTTGAACTCTTCCTCAAGAAACGTGGCAGCTCCTTTTTCAGTGGGATGAGTCCGAAGGAGTTTGAGTGGCCTGACTGGTAAATTTTATTAGGGATTTTGGATGGGATTATTCGGATTTGGTGCCGTGGGATCTTTGTGGAGTCTCCCTCTCTCTCAATAGGTGTTAGGCTGTAACTAGGAGGCGCTGAAAACCTGAGGTGGAAAATTTACAACTTGATCAGCTTCAAACAACACACACACACACACACACACACACACACACACACACAAAAAAAAGGGGGGGGGGGGGGAAAAAAAAAAAAAAACCCAAAAAAACAAAACGAGAGAAGAGAGGGGGGGGGGGGGGGGGTGGAGAAGAAAGAAAAACCTCAAGAAAAAAAAACAACTGCTACTTTTGCAAACATATGTTATGCATTAAGTTAAGCAAATGGCTCTAGTTTTGCAAGGTTGAAAGCTGATAATGAAAACTTTAATGTTCAAGACTTTGGCTTTTGTTCTAACTTTAGTTACTTAGATACCAACAAACCTCTTTACCTTTCCAGGAAATCAAAATAACAATAATAACATATAAAATAATCCCCCCACACTTCATCTAGCTGGAAGGGGAGCCGTGACAATTGCCCTTCTGCCGGAGCTGTGCCTATCCTGAGCTTCAACTTCCTCGCCAGCGAAGTTTGGCCAGGTATTCGTTTCAGGAAATAAACAGGGGAGGACTCGGTGCTCTCCCGGTCGCCGGCACAGTGCGGCCAAGCCAGCTCCCAACTCCTCACCGGGGATGTCACGACAGGAGGCCCAGCACCCCGTTTCCCGAAGGATTGCCAACACCTTCGGAGTTTGGATTTGTTCTTCTTCCCCTTTTCTCCCTCCCCTTCACAGCGCCAAACCCTCTTGTTAGTGTTCTCCTCGGTGAGGAAGACTTGCGGCTTTCGGGAGGAAGGCCACCTCCCAAGCTCCCCCTCCTTGGAGTTTACCCCCGCTTCGCCCCAGCTTCCCTGCGAGGTCCCCGCTACTCTCCCCGTCCGTGTCCCAGGACATCACTCTTCACCTCGGAGACGCCGCATGTCGCGACCCTGCGACAGGACAAACCCCCTTCCAAAGTCAGGTCTGGTCCTCTTCGATGGGACCGAGAGGGAAAGGACGGAGTGTGGGTGAGTGGGCAGCGGGATGGGGGGGAGGAGGAGGAACCCCGGCCACCCGCGGGACCAGGGACGCGCCTGGGTTCCCCCCCAACTCCGATGGATGTGACATTGACAAATGGCTGAAAGACAGGAAAAGTCATTTCAAGTGACTTTGAAGGGTTACAGGAAGAGAGGGCTCGCAACACGCAGAAGAGGTCTTGGGGCTTCTCCTCGGCTGGGGAAGATTTGTTTAAGTTTTTTTTTTTTTCAAAAGACTAAAAAAACCCAGAAAGTCTCAAAAAACCCCCCAAACCAAACCAACAAAAAAACCCCCAAACCAAACAAACCTAAACCCAAAAACCAAGCCCGGAAATAAAACACGTTTGCTATATTATTACGGGAAACTTTCCGTGCTGCCCAGGCGGAGGG
>NW_009922795.1:7700-12592 GCF_000696875.1 Nestor notabilis | reverse complement strand
TGCGGAGAAGGACTTGAGAGTGGTGATTGATTGAGAAACTTAATAGGAGCCGGCTTCAGTGTGCGCTTGCAGCCCAGAAAGCCAACCGTATCCTGGGCTGTATCAAAAGAAGCGTGACCAGCAGGTCAAAGCAGGTGATCCTGCCCCTCTACACTGCTCTCATGAAACCTCACTTGGAGTAGTGTGTCCAGTTCTGGTGTCCTCACCATAAAGAGGACATGGAGCTGTTGGAGCAAGTCCAGAGGAGGGCCACGAGGATGATAAGAGGACTGGAGCACCTCCCATGTGAAGACAGGCTGAGGAAGAAAAGGCTGCGTGGAGACCTCATAGCAGCCTTCCAGTGTCTGAAGGGGGCCTACAAGGATGCTGGGGGGGACTCTTTGTTCGAAACTATAATAGTAGGACAAGGGGTAATGGCTTTAAACTTAAACAGGGGAAGTTTAGATTAGATATGTGGAAGAAGTTCTTTACAGTGAGGGTGGTGAGGCACTGGAGTGGGTTGCCCAAGGAAGCTGTGAAAGCTCCATCCCTGGTGGTGTTCAAGGCCAGGTTGGACAGAGTCTTGGGTGACACGGTTTAGTGTGTGGTGTCTTACTGCCCATGGCAGGGGGTTTGGAACTACATAATCTTAAGGTCCTTTCCAACCCTAACTATTCTATTATTCTATGTTTCTATGATTCTATGATTTGGTTAACTGGAAATAACGATGAATAGGACCCTCGGCTGCATGAGCAAGAGTATTCCCATCTGGGTTTAAAAAATATCTGGACATGGCCCTGGCCTATACAGGTGGACTCACTTTAGCAGGGAAGTTGGAACAGGTGACCTCCTGAGGACCTTTCCAACCTCAACCGTTCTGTAGGTCTATGTATATATATGTCTGTGTCTGCGTGCATATGTATGTAAATTGATTTAGATACCGTATAACAAGTATGATCATGTGATCACTTTGAAAATGCAGACTGTTGCTAGGTTAACATCATGTAAAAATGCCATGTGTGTTGAATTGATGCTTTTAAAACATCATATCAAGATCACCTTTTGCTGATGGCTGAGACAGTGATTCTGTAGGCGATCCTAGTTAACCATACCTGCAACCCTTTAGACATAAACCGTTAACTAAATTTGAGACTAAGATTGGACCTAGTCACACTTAAGGTCCATTTGGAGTTTAGAAAACAAGGGGGTCTATTTTGATCCTCATGACTCAGTGGGAGGGTCTTCCTTCTCCTTTTGCATCTTTGGTCTCTATGTTAATTATTTTAGCTTAATTCTACCTTGATTTTGCTTTGTATGTTTCAGACATGTACGAAATAATAGAGTGAACCTTGCCATCAAACTTTGGTAAGTCACACTTTTATAAATTCACATTAATACTACTTCTGCTAATACCTTCGATAATGATTCTTTAAGACCCTAAACTACTCACTTTGTGACACCTGCAGAGCCTCATTCCTGTAGGTGCATTGGTGATATCAACTTACTATACATGTAAATTACAGAATTTCTGGAATTTTTCTGATTATGTGATGATATTACAGGTTGGACTTGAATACACAGAATCCCAATACTGGAGAATTATGTTACTCTGGACTTAAGAAAAAAAAGAAAAGAATAATGACTATCTTAAAAACCTCTTTGTAGTCACCTTCTTTCAAAGATTCCTTTCCTTTTTGGACCACATTCTTTGCTTTTTATAGAACTTATCAGTTAGGATTCCCTGTTCCTTTTCTGAAATGTTCAGTATGCCCTTCTTAAAAAAACCTCAGTTTAACACTCTGAAGTTCCAATGATTAGAGAGACTTACAGATGATAACTCCTCTGCAAAGTCTTCCCAGATAGGTCCCATGCAGGTGCAAGAGACATGAATCTAGAACCAGGCTGGGGAAGTACAAAATTTCACCTCCCAATTTCACTAAGACACAGCATTAAATATAACGGATTTGCTTATACTTCAGGGCAGGATCTGATTGTACCAGAGCAGCTGGATGATATAAAAGACTGGAATAGAAATTCAGACTGTTACTGTCTCTCTTTCTAACACTAAAAACTTTTGTTTTCGAGCTTTATTAACTTAGCAGTACAGCTTTATATGTCCAAGCGTCACAGAAGAGTTATACTATTCCTTTATGAGCGTATGAGGTAATACCTGCCTTTGATGATCCCAAAAGATAATTCAGTAAGAACATATCCCACTGGCTGAAGCAGAACATTGTTAAATGAGTAAAGAAATGAAATTTCCCCAGAAGGACGTTGTTGTGGTTACACAGAAGTGTCAAAGCAAAAAATCATCTCTGTGATACAGAGTATTCAGCCTAGAAAAGAAAGGAAATTATACACGATTCTTATGCACATTTCTTGGGAATATGTACTTTCCAAAGCTCTAAGCTTAAAGAGGATGTCCTTGGTCAGTCATTCTGTACCTTGTGAAATCTCTGCAGAATGTTTTTGTATACTTATCTGTGACAAGCATCCTAATAGATTTGTATGTGCACATTTATACCTTTAGCTGTAAGCTCAACAACGTGAAATATTGATGTGGATCATTCACACCGTTAATTCTTAGCTTGGTCTCTGTTATGACTTTAACCTTGGCCTACTAGCTATGTCCCAAAAATTCCAAAGAAAAATTTTGGAAATAAGTTCAGAACAGAATTCATCCCTGCTAGGTAGGTTGAATGTGCTATACATACACATCTTAGTGACGTAAGAGAATTTGGCTGCATAAGCATGAGTAATACTGTGCCAGATGGTCTTAGGGATGGAGAGTGGCATCTCGTCTACTCTATGCACCAGCATAAATGAAACTTTCATCTATTTATTTAAATTGAGACTTGGGAACCTTTTTTAGTTAGAGCTGACATGTTCTTTAAACTTAGACAGGTAGTCCTTAACAAGTATTAAAGCATTGATTACATAAGCACATTCCGTTTTTCCTTCAGTTGAACTTTAAAATCACTCTTTAAAGCAGAGTAATTATGTGCCCTCTTTTGAGAGCTAGCAAATATCTATTAATTCACCAGTATGTGTGTATTGATCTTCTGATCGTAACCTATTCTGTTTATTGTCCTTTAATGGAATTCTTCCATGTACATTAGTGTTTATAAGAAAGTAGAAGAAGGGTTTATGTTACCCAAGTAATTTAAATGCCTATATTTAAAGATTAAGACTCCACATAAAGATATGACATCATTGTCATAAAAATTGCACTGTAATGTGTCTGTGGATTTTATCATAAAGTTCGGGATAATATAGGTGTGCTTACCTAAACATTTCTTTGTCTTTAAGTAAGAATAACTACAGATACAGAATACTTTTCATATAAATAGTTAATGCAACATAAAGGTGGAAAATGTGCTTGAAATACTAGATCTAGCAACATATTTAGGTGGAATTTAGTATGCTCTAGATTGGAAGAAGTTACTATGCATTTTCTTCAGCATACACTAAAACAATCTCTATAACTTAGGAAAGTAAATATGAATTATTCTGTGCTTTAGGATGGATTTTATGACAGGTGATTGGCAGGTCTAGTTCTGTCCAAATTCTGCTAGCAAGCTGAAGTATTCATTGTAACAGATCCATGGACAGTATCACTTGAAGGACAGTAAGGAGATATTTTTCTAACAGCAGTGTTTTACCATTTCAAGACATACCCTTGTAGCCAGAATGCAGCACTTCTCTGGAAGGGCAAAAAAGATGTGGATACAAAGCTTCTTTATTAACAACAAGCAAACAAGCAACAAATAGCTAGCATTTTGGTCATTATGTTCTCTGTCATTTCTAACATCTGAAATAGATGTTGAACATTGGTTTGTTTTCCAAGCAAGCTGGTGAATACCTTTCAGTTCTCCACAATAGTATCAACTGTGTTGTCTTTAACTCTTTGTAAGACAACTCCAGAAACATATTCGGGCTACGGAAAGTGCAACTTTGCCAGGGTCCATGAAGCTGGGAGGTAAAAGTGCTGGTCTACAAAGGTGAGTAAAGGTTAAGGCATAAAATAGGAGTTAAGATGGAAAGGAAAGACTGTTTCACTATTTCTGCTACATTCTGACAAGCATTTAGTACAACCAGCACTGGCTTTTGTGATGAATAGTTTCTGGAAGTACCTTCAAAAGGATAGCAGTTAATCTCACGAAGTGTATGTCCAAAATATAGATCTGAAAAATAAGCAAATAAAAGTAAATGTTTTCATTAATAATTATAAATAAATGTGTAAATAAATAAATAAGACAGTTATCTAAACCTGGGATTTCTATCCTGTTGGCAGTTTCAGGGAGGTGAATTAAATCCTAATCATTTTTGTGCTGGGGATTTTAGTAAGTCATCACTTCTATGTCTTATGCCTGTATGGACTCATGCAGCTAAAGCAGATTTTTTATTGCTACACGATGTTTACAGATCCCTGGAGTTTCTACAGAAAATGAAAATTATAAAGACTTTGATTTTTATTTTTTCCCATCACTTGATATTTTCATATTCTGTTAATATCCTTTCTTAACTAATGGTATACAGCTTTCTCATTAAGGGAACATCTCTTTACACACACTAACTAAAGTGCTTGAATATCAGTTCATCAAGACAGAAAATCACTCATAAGACTTTAATGGAATACTATTAAGGGACTATTCCTTCTACTCTTGCAATTCCCTTCCATTTTTAGAAGTGTTGGAGAACATAACAAAGTATTTTCTTTGATTCAATTTTATTTATTTATTTATTTATTTATTTATTATATTGACTCCTATTCATGCTTTCTTTAAAGCTTTTGTGTTTTTAATGCTCAGACAAATATCACCACTTTTTGTTTGTTTGTTGCTGTGGGAATTTGGCTTATATAGAACCATAGAATCATAGAATAGTTAGGATTGGAAAGGAAATTAAGATCA
>NW_009922795.1:6795-7404 GCF_000696875.1 Nestor notabilis | reverse complement strand
GGAGTGCTGCTAGGAGGTCTCCACACAGCCTGTTCTAATCCCGGCTGAACAGCCCCAACTTTCTCAGCCTGTCTTCTAGCCCCGTGATGATCCTTGTGGCCCTCCTCTGGACTTGCTCCAACAGCTCCATGTCCTTCTTAAGTTGAGGACACCAGAACTGTACACAATGCTCCAAGTGAGATCTCACAAGAGCAGAGTAGAGGGGCAGGATCACCTCCTTTGAGCTGCTGGTCACGCTTCTTTTGATGCAGCCCAGGATATGGTTGGTTTCTGGGCTGCAAGTGCACGCTGAAGCCGGCTCCTGTTAAGCTTCTCATCAATCAACACCCCCAAGTCCTTCTCCACAGGGTCACTCTGAATCTCTTCTCCACCCAACCTGTAGCTGTGAAATATATGCTCTTATTTGTTGAAGAAAATATGGTGCAGATTTTCCAGAAAAGGAACAAGATCAGAAAAGAACTTGTGTGGATTTTAACTTCTGTGACAAGTTTAATCGTGACACTAAGGAATGTTTCTTTCCTTCAGTTTCTTCGTGCAGAAACTGAAGAACAGTTCAAAACTAAATTTAATTGTGTTTCTTGGTCAAGCCAACAAAAGAAGCTTCGAATT
>NW_009922795.1:0-6628 GCF_000696875.1 Nestor notabilis | reverse complement strand
TATATTTAATTTAAATGTCACAATAATATATAATTATTAGTATCATTTAAAAATATGCATACTTTATGTAATAGAATGTATATAGTAATATAGCATATACTATATAATATATAGTGTAATATGCAATATGTGCTATATGATATGTAATTTTTTTTATACACATACATATTATTTTTTTGTATTCCCTGAAGTGGAATCACAGGATCATAGAACCATAGAATGGTTGAGGTTGGAAAGGGCCTCAGGAAATCATCTGGTCCAACTTCCCTGCTCAAGTGAGTCCACCTGTACAGGTCAGGACCATGTCCAGGTATTTTTTAAACTCTGATGGCAAAACTCTTGCTCATGCAGCCCAGGGTACCATTCATTATTGTTTCCAGTTTTGCAAGGTGAACAGCAACAAAAAAAGGTCTTTATTTTTAGTTACTTTGAGAGAAAAAAATAAAAAAGGAATACTTCCGCTTGCAAAAATATACTCTATATTTGCTGTATCCTCTAGCTCTGTATCTGGCAGTTAAAAGCGTTTTCGTTAGTAGAAATAACTACATTTCAAGTACCTTTATTCATGCTGACTAATGCTGTTCTTCAAATGGTGCTATTGACTTTCATAGAGTCTATTTATGAAGTACTATTCAACACAATGGAGAAGAGAGGAGTCGGATGCCTGATGCTCTGTCCAGGTCAGTGAGTCTAAAGATGTGACATGAAATCCTTACTCTATTGCATTCTAAGGAATTTTGTCTTTAACTTCAACAAAAGCAGAATTTCATCCATTATATATTTATTTTTCTGACTTTTTTTGAGTTAGACATTTCATTTATTTCTCTGACTTCTTTGCAGTCTTTCATCAAAGTCAAATACTAACTTAATTTACACATAGTAAACTCTTCTGAAGTTCAGGGGAGTTTTTCTCTGACAAAACTTCAGTCTTAGGCTGTTTTTCAGCAAAATTTAGCAGGTATTTAGTTAAAGTACCAGTTTAGTTTGATTGTTATGTACTTAGTATTCTTAAATTTAAACATGTGCTAAAGTGTACACTGAAATAAAGATCCTCCGCTGAATTTGTTCTATGAGTAGTAAGAAGTAAGTGTGAATTGGAATATTTGGAAGGACTAAAATTTGGTTTGATGGCACTGTCAAGAGCAAGTACCACAGTCTATGGATTTAGAGCACTAGAGGAATTCATCCACTGAGCATGTTAGCAAAGAGAAGGCTGTCACAGAAAAGGGACTTGAGCAGTGAGCCAGCATATGTTTTAGGAAGCTGAAGTCAGAGTTTCAAGATTTCCAGGAGGAGAGCAACCAGCTGTTGGTGCTATTGCCAGAGGTGAAGGGACAACAAGGAATTTTGTTTCATATACCACATGGCTGAATCTGTGGCAACTGTAAAAAAAGATCGTCAAATACGAGGAAAGGGCCCTTGATGAAAAGATTAATCACCATCTCCTCTGATGTTAGCAAAGGAAGAAGTCTACTGCACTAAGTAGCTGCCTCCTTTGTTTATGTCTTTGAATCAAATCCAAGGCAACTAATTCTGCATTGAATACTTTTCTGAGTCACAGGTCTAGTTGAAATTATTTTCCTTGTCTGTAGAAGAACCTAGAGAACTATAATGGTTCTACACTTCCTTCATTTTTGTCCTTAAATATGATTTTTTTTTTCTCTTCTATTTCAGCCTATTATTTTGTGGCTAAGATTTCTAAATTTGCATTTAACTAATCAGTAAGAAAAAATATTACCAAAAATATAATAAGAAAACGTATCAGCTATTCTAGCAATGCAGTGGGGCATTTTGTAAGAGAAGATTTCTTAACATAAAAAGAAAGCTTCATACATATTTTATGCTGAAGGTATCTCAAGAGATAAATATAACAAATAATAATATTTTTTGTGGATTTTTATATACATTTTTTTCCTAAGCTGCTGCTAAAATAGTCTTGTGAAACTTCTTTGAATGTCAGCAATTCTCTCAACCTTTTCAATTTAAGGAATAAAAATTAAAATTTATAATTACTTATGTATTAATGCAATTACAGGAGTTACATTAATGATATATGATGCATTTTTAATTAATATAATGCAGGAGTGATAATTAGTGGAAGTTATGAAAATACTGTAGTAATTTTCACACTGTAATTATTTAGGCATTCTAAACCACACACTCTTTAAAACTAGTCCACCTTAAGAAAAAATTAATTTGTGAAAGTGAAACTAAATTGAAATAGTTATGTTTAAACTTAGGAACTGAGAAGTCCATGGATGCTGAAATAGTTGCTACTGCAACATAATATCTTGTAATAATATAGGCTGGGAGTGACTTCTGGAGGTCATGTGGTTAAACTGGCTGCTCAAAGGACCAAATTAGGTGAGGTCACTCCAGGCTGTGTTCAGCTGAGTTTCAAATACCTCCAATAGTGGACATGCTACAACCTCTCTGGGCAATCTCCTTCATACTAAAGAAAAGGCTCAGGGGGGAATCTTACCGATGTATATGAGTATCTGAAAGGAGTGCACAAAAAAGACAGAGCCAAGATATTTTCAGTGGTACCCAGCAACAGGACCAGAGGCAATGGGCACAATCTGAAACACTGAAACACGAAGAAACACAGATTGAACATCAGGAAACACTTTTCCACTGTGAGGGTGATTGACCACTGGCACAGGTTGCATAAGGATGTTTAGTTTCCATCCTTGGAAATGTTCAAAAGTTGTTTGGACCCATTTCTAACCAGCCTGATCTAGATGAATGTTCTTGTGATTCTCTGAAGCTAACTATACGTAATTAGTATGCGCTTATGTTGAATGAGCTCACATTTCATTTTTGTGACTAAGCATTTAGTTCAAAATTCTCTAAGTGTAAATTGTCCCATTCAAGCCCTCATTGTTATCAAACAGAAAACTACTGCAAATGTCCCAAATCAGTTTGTTTTAGAGGTAGTATGCAAAATATTTTTTTAAAAATGTAATACAAAACCAATAAAACCAAAAGGCAGAGGGAAAAGGAGGAAATAATGATTTTAGCAGAAATATAAGATGCAGTAGTTTCTAAGTTAAAATTTATACAAGGGCATTTAATGAAACCAAATACATAACAGAGAGCATAAGATAGAACTTATTAATTATTAAAGTATCTAATTTTCTTGATGAATTTTTTTAAATTAACTGTTTTCAGGCAATGTAACTCAAAGCTGCCACCACTCAGTTTTACAACTTGCGTAATACTGAATATTTTGAGTTGTACATTACATTATGTACTGATATGTGTGTTTGGATGATATTAAAATATTTCTTAGACACCTATTCTCACCATTTCATTATCATATTATTGTGTCCAGAATGGACTTTTCAACATTGCAATGTTTCATTGTTAGGTAGGAGTAATCAAAAAAATTCTTAACTATGCTATCAATTACTATCATCCTGCAAAAGCATATTAATAGTAGTCAAAAGTTGAATAGATGTGCCTACATGTCTTTTACTCTGAATAAGATAATTAACTATATAAACAAAGATCCAACAAATACATATAATCAATTATTACATTAAAACCTATATAGAAATTAGTTATCCTCCACCGATTAGTTTTACACTGAAACTTTGATGCTTTAGTGTTTTAAAAACTGTAATCTTAATTATTGTAACTTAGATATTGTAAACCAAGTACAATACCACTGTGTTATGAACAGTATATTTTATCTTTTATGAGGCACAGTAGTCACAAGACCTAATTCTGCTCACAGCAAGACTGTGTCACCCCACTGAGCTCAACATATTTGTATCATTTTCAGTCAAAAACTTAGCTTTGGCCTATACTTTCCATACTTGAACTAAACTATTTTCTGAGACAAGTATAATCATAGAATCATAGAACCATAGAATAGTTAGGGTTGGAAAGGACCTTAAGATCACCTAGTTCCAAACCCCCTGCCATGGGCAGTTAGACACTAAACCATGTCACCCAAGGCTCTGTCCAACCTGGCCTTGAACACCACCAGGGATGGGGCTTTCACAGCTTCCGTGGGCAACCCACTCCAGTGCCTCACCACCCTCACTGTAAAGAACTTCTTCCTTATATCTAATCTAAACTTCCCCTGTTTAAGTTTGAAGCCATTACCCCTTGTCCTACTATTATAGTTCCGAACAAAGAGTCCCTCCCCAGTCCCCTTATAGGCCCCCTTCAGATACTGGAAGGCTGTTATGAGGTCTCCACGCAGCCTTCTCTTCTCCAGGCTGAACAGCCCCAACTTCCTCAGCCTGTCTTCACATGGGAGGTGCTCCAGTCCTCTTATCATCCTCGTGGCCCTCCTCTGGACTTGCTCCAACAGCTCCATGTCCTTTTTATGGTGAGGACACCAGAACTGGACACACTACTCCAAGTGAGGTTTCATGAGAGCAGTGTAGAGGGGCAGGATCACCTCCTTTGACCTGCTGGTCACACTTCTTTTGATGCAGCCCGGGATACGGTTGGCTTTCTGGGCTGCAAGTGCACACTGAAGCCGGCTCCTGTTAGCTTCTCATCAGTCAACACCCCCAAGTCCTTCTCCACAGGGTTGCTCTGAATCTCTTCTCCACCCAACCTGTAGCTGTGAATATAATAGAAATAATGATTTTTTTTTTTTCCTGCAGGCATGACTACAGGAAATAATATTTTTTATTTCCTCTAGTATTTTTATTTCCTCTAGAATTCAGCCTAATACATTAGCCATCAGAGCACCTTGCATGTGGGTAATCCATTGTCGTTGCTCAAATGAATATTTACGTAGAGATGATGTGGCTCAATAAAACAGGCAAAGACTAAATCCTAATGGCAATTTTACAGAAAATGCTGAATATGTCATTTTATTTAAATATGAAAAGCATGGGTCAAAATCTCATCAGATCCCGAACTATTAATGTTTTACACACTTTATCCCTGGTGATACCTCTACTGAAAATGGGTGGCTGTAAAAGGTTTTGTATTAATTTTCTTTTCATCTGGTTATGTTTGAGTGTATTTTTGTCTTCTGTCTGACAGGATTGCGTCACATTGTTGACATTAGGAGAAATCTAAGGTCTGTATGAACCAAAAGCAAAAAGTGATGCCTTCTTTAAAGCTCTGAATTAAGCATACCACTTTCCTGAGAAAAACACCATCTAAATCTTTTGAAATGGTTCACTGCTATCATCCAAGCACTAAACAAAATTAAAACAATAATTAACATAATACTAGATGCACTATTACAAAAAATCTGTTTTGGGAAATTACAAACTGTGGGTATCTGCTTTCTGAACATGTACAGATGGTACCATGAAAGAAAAATGAATTTGATAATACCAGTATTTTTTCTTGTACATTTATACTGTATTTAAAAGCATGTCTGCATTGCCAGATGGAAAGGAATCATATTTAACAGATGTGCAAAACTGATGGAAGAAAATACACACAGTGTATACTGTGTTGAAAATGCACAGTTACAGTAGTGAGAACTTTCATTAATGTTTATAAAGTGCTTTGAGATCCAAAGGTGAAAGGTACTGAAGAAGTGCAAAGCGTTAACATCACATTTAGTGAAGAACAAACAGAAATGAGAGGTTTATAAGCATGTGTAAGATAACATTTCTATACTAGATTACCCTGTGTTGAATCTATTGTACCAAAGTGTAGATTCCAAAATTTTTCTCATAGCTCCACAGCCTTTTAAAAAAAAAATAAATTATGATATAAAAAACCCCAAGCATCTGCTTTGTTTATTATTTTGCATATTATGCTTTTCATTGCTGTACTGAGAACCAGCTTTAAAGTATCCCAGTGCATTTTACTTTTTTTGCAGTACAGCCTTTCCAGATTGTTTCTCAACAATCTAAAATGATAAAACTTCTGCCTATGGAGGAAGTACTGGAAAGCATAAAAGAGCCAGGAAGCTACAACAGCTATTAATACAACTTTTTTGAATAAATGGCCCTTTGGAGGATAGAAGCTAGAAAATATGAAAAATTTCTAGTAGTGCTGGACTTACATTTTTCACTTCCACTTTCAATTCTCCTCCATTTCCTCATGCAAATATTGTCTAAAGATGGATTGAGGTTAATCTCATACAGTTTTTATAGGCATCCTCTCCTTTTTCTCACTAGATAAATATCTTCATGAACACTAGGACCATTTGCACATAACCCCAGTAAAGATCACAGCAGACTTCAGATGCTAATGTCTGATACACTGTTCTTGGGAATCTATAGAAAATAATGAAATATAGACTGACTGATTGCTTCATTTGTTACCAAAAATATTCAGGAGTTCAAAGTAAAATACAAGTTCCAGTACCATTACATAGAACCAAAGAGGCCAGGATTTGAATTTTGTACTTGTGATTAAACCTTTACCCAATAACACAGGAGAGACTTTCTGAGTTTTAAGAGTGTATAACAGAGTGCTGCCTATAAATTTTATCTTTGTTTTCTATTGAAGTGTTAACCTGGCATTGCTAAGTTTTTGTGCGCAACTCTCTTCTTCAGAGAAAGGTTGTTAGACCTGTAGCTATTTCTTTCTGATCTAATAATATTTCAACTTTTCCTATACAGATGTTCTGAGGTTCCATCGTTTCACCATCCTCTCTGACTTCTGAAGAGGAGAGGAGAGGAGAGGAGAGGAG
>NW_009922794.1:0-433 GCF_000696875.1 Nestor notabilis | reverse complement strand
GAGTGCAGGTCTGGTGCTGTCAGGGTCCAGAGGGTGTTCACAGGCCTCAGTTTGGGACCGGCCTCCCTTGGGACCTGTACTGCAGATAGCCCCTCAGACCTACGTCAGAGCTTGTCATGCAGAACTGTGTGCCTAACATTTCATAGCTGTTCTGTTCTGTTCCATTCCGTTCTGTTCCATTCCGTTCCATTCCCTGCACTCTCAGTGAGTTGTATAATGATGAGACCACTAGTTACCTGAAATGCCAAGGGGTTTTCAGCACCAAAAACACTTTCAAAAACAAAAATCAGACAGGTTGCAGGTGGAAAGAGTATTTTATTTTAAAGATATTTATCTTAGTTTAGCTTAGTTTAGTTAATTTTAGTCTGGTTTAGGTTATTTTTTCTAAATCTTTCGGAGCGATGCTGTGGTGGTGCGAGAGCAGTGCAGGAAA
>NW_009922793.1:362-868 GCF_000696875.1 Nestor notabilis | reverse complement strand
CACAGGCACCCCGTGTGCGCCGTGTGTGTGCTGTGGCGCCCTGGGCACACGCACATGTATGTGCACACGGACACAGGCATGCACACACATGCATGTGCGCGTGCACACAGATAACATGCACAGACACATGCCTACACAGACATGCCCACACATGCACACTCACATGCATGCACACGCAGGCGCACAGACGTGCCCACCCATGCATACAGGCACAAACATGCATACACGCATGCATTTTTTTCATGCACACACAGGCAGGCACGCACACATGCAGGCATGTATGTGCACACACATGTGCACAGATATACCCATGCAGCCGTGCACGGGCATGCATGCATACATGTAAACACAGACATGCATGCACATGCACATGCACATACAGATGCACATACATGCGTGTGCACATGCACACAGACACAAACATGCACACACATGCATGCACACATACACCCAGTCATGCACACACAAACAGGCACACACAAGCACACACAGACATGCCTACACAC
>NW_009922793.1:0-244 GCF_000696875.1 Nestor notabilis | reverse complement strand
CTTGTACACACACATGTACCCACACATGTACACACACATGCACATCCCCGGTCCCGGACCCCGCCGCTCCTGCACCCATGTGCCAGCACCAGCACCCCCAAATAGCACCCGGACCCCCCGGACCCCCCCGTTCCCACCCACCGGCGTCGGTCTGTCGGTCGGTGGGTCCGTCGGTCGGTGGGTCTGTGCGGTGGGTCGGCGGTCTATCGGGTGGTGTGTCCGGTGGTGGCTCTGTCGGTGGGTC
>NW_009922792.1:0-247 GCF_000696875.1 Nestor notabilis | reverse complement strand
TGGGGCTCTGCACCGCGTTCCTCTGTGTGACCTGGTCGCTACTGGACTATCACCAGTCCCTGCGCTCCTTCTTGCAGGACAAGTACGAGCTGAGCGTGAGCTCCTCTATCGTCTACTTCCTGTGGAACCTCCTGCTCATCTGTCCCCGCATCCTGGCGGTCACCCTCTTTGCCCTGCTCTGGCCCTACGCCGTGGCCGTGCACTTCCCGCTCGTGTGGCTGGGGCTGGTCCTCCTGGCGCGCCTGCG
>NW_009922791.1:0-4917 GCF_000696875.1 Nestor notabilis | reverse complement strand
GTCTCCACGTGGACATTGAACCGTTGACCATCTGTGGCAATGATCAGGAAAATGTGTTTGGGGAAATTTCTGAGTACCACTTATAGTAGGGGTGTCATGGGGTCAAACAAAGAGATTGTCCCTTTTAACCATCTCTTTGCATGATTTTTTGTTTGCTGTAGGTGAAAGCAGGTATTCGGGTGGTGTGTATGATAATGTGAATGTGCTGATGTGTGCCCTTATATATACATACACACACATGTATGTGTGTATATATATAGATATAAAAAACTTGCGGAGGAGTTTGTTTTACCTGTGTGAACCATTAGCCACTGACCATGTATCTCAATGGCTCACTCTGTCTCTGCTCAAGCTCTGCTTCCCAGCGCTGCCCAACCACAGACGGAGAGCCAGAAAAGCTGTGTGAGAAAAGGGATGAGCTCTTCAGAGTTCCAGTGGGGATGGAACAGAAGGAGAGCTGAAAGCGGTGCACAGCTCTGCAGCTGGGGAGGGACCACATGTGCCTGGCACAAAGGGATAGGTTGCAGCCCATGGTCTGTGTGTGCAAAGAACAAGGTGAAGTTAAAATGCTCCCAACAGTGTTCAGTGTGTCCCACCCCCAGCCCAATACCTCTCTTTATAGAAGATGTCAACTTAGAAATACATCTTACTGCCTAATGGTAGGTAGCAAATATTACCTACCTGTCTTCAAACAACAATATCTGCTTGACAGTGATATGAGTCAATGAGAACAAAATGCCACAGTCTAGAGCAAGAACATTCCAGTTGTTCAGGCTTAACACTGCTTAGTTCAGAGCAGGACCAGAGTCATCATCATGGACAAAAATAAACCCCAGTTGCTGTTGGGAGCCCTCAGAACAAAAGCAGGCTTGGAGCGCAGCCAGTGCCCTTCTCTGCTGCCTCCCCACCAGGAAGCTGTGGGGAGAGCACAGACAAGTGGGATTTCACTCATTTTTAATCATTCACAGTGGTCTTTCCCCTCCTAAATTTGCAGGGAGGGGCCATGACTTTTGTTAGAGCAAATGATACACTCAGAATAAACCAGACACCCGTGTGCCCCAGAACTTGCCAACTCTTTTCCCCTGCCTGTGTCTGATGGTCTAATAAAAGATATGAGCTCTCCTGACAGAGCTGGTCTCCTGATGCTGAGGGATTTTCTCTTTGCCCTAACATTTTTGGCAAGTGAAGAGACCTTTGCCCATGTATTCAGCAGCCCCATGGGAGCCTTCACATGTGCTTTAGTGGGTGCAGACCCAGAGCTTCCTACTGTGAAAAGCAGCCCGTGGCGTGGACAGATGTGTTATTGGGGTGCACTGAGCTGCCTGGTTGTCTAAATCATAGAATCACAGAATGGTTTGGGTTGGAAGAGACCTTAAAGATCACCCAGTTCCAACCCTCTGCCACGGGCAGGGCCACCTTCCACTAGACCAGGTGGCTCCAAGCCCCCTCCTCCAACCTGGCCTTGAACACTGCCAGGGATGCCGCGCGGGGCCTGGAACCCCGCGGGGGCCGGGGCAGCCACAGCTTCTCTGGGCAACCTGTGCCAGTGTCTTGCCACCCTCATAGTGGAGAACTTCTTCCTAATATCTAGTCTGAATCTCGCCTCTTCCAGTTTAAAGCCATTCCTCCTTGTCCTGTCACTACATGCCGTTATAAAAATGTCCTTCTCCAGTTTTCCTCTAGGCTGGAAAGAAAGTACCTAAGACCTTAGGCTGCTCTAAGGTCTCCAAATGCCTTCCAGCATTTGCAGACAACTCCAGAGCAAGAAAGCACTATATGTATGTAGTGATGTGCTGTGCGAAACACACAACCAGGCAGCCATGCCAGCTAAGGGAGCAAAGACAGGCAGGTCCCAGGCATAAAGACTTGCACTGTTGGGCTGGAAAACCACTCAATACATGGCCTGGTTTATGTGTGAAGGACAAGGTCCCTTGGCTGCTGATGTGTGTTTTCCGCCCTGGGGCTATGCTGCTTCAGGCTGTGAAGGCCATGTTGATCCCTGGTGAGCATGGGCTGGGGTCTCCTTGGCTGGATGCCCCTTTGGCCAGTGAGGGGCTCTGCAAAGCTGGACCCCCGGGAGTCACGTCGCTCTTCGCTGTGCTGGAGAGGGTCTGGCGGTGGGAAGCAGCGGGGTGCAGGGGACACAAGGGATGGGACACCCAGCTCTGCTCCTGGGGCCCCTGGCAGCCTGGGCACTGCAGCTGCTGTGTGAGCACTGAGACAAGCGTCATCTCTCCTTCTGCCCCAAAGGCAAATGATTACAGCTCAGCTGCAGAGAGCACCAAGTGCTGATGCACCGTGGGGCATCCACTGCTGAAAATGCTGCTTTCCTTGAGCCAGACCTGAATAGCTCACCACAATAAGCCTGCTGCAGTTTCTGGCTGATTTCAGTTTTGCAGAGGTATTGAAAGAGGGTACGAGCAGGGGAGGAGTTTGCTTGCTGTTGTGTTCAGATTGCTCCTTGGAGGCAGTGGCTGCACCAGCTGCTCCTCCTTGAGCTCCCTTCTCTCGAGTCTGGGTCTGGGTCCCCAGGTGCTGAGGGGCAGAGGCAACCAGGCAGCTTCTTCTGTGCACTCAGTTTTCACACCAAGTGAGCAGTTTCCTTTCACCTGTGCTCACCTGTAGCATTGTTCAGTCTTGGGGCTTTCTGATAGAGCATTTCATCAAGATTGTGTAGATGGATGTCCCCTGCCCCCAAGTAGCCTGAACTTTAGAAACCCATTTGGCTATTTCTGTTAACACATGATACCTGCCTCAGTCCTAAATGCCAATAAAGATGAGGAAACTGCAGAAGGCTGCTCGGCAGAAAGAGATGTATTTGTCTTTTTCCAACCTGATAGGGAAATGCCAGTGTAAGCAATGCTGCAGGAGGCGTGTGCCAAGGACAAGGACAAGGACAAGGACAAGGACAAGGACAAGCGCTGGCAGGGACAGCGGGTGGCCTTGGCAAACCCCTCTGCAGTGAATCCCCCGTGCCAGGGCACAGCTCTGCTTTGACCTTGGGGCTGCTCACCCTCACCTCCTGCCTGGGGGTGAAGCCCAGAAGCACCCACATCCCTGCAGCCTCTTTGCATGCAGCTCATGCTGTTTCATGTGCTCAAGAGAAGCGGCAGCCAGCACCTCCCAGCCTGTCCTGTCATGGTATTTCTGGAGGTGGATTAGGGTCCTGGCGGGTGGGCTTGTTTGTTTGGCTTTCGCTTGTCTCACACTGCATCACATACCAGCGGCTCATCTTCCTGGGAGCAGAGGGTCTGGCAGGCATCACCACATTCTGGTAGGCACGGCCCTCAAGCTACGTGCAGGTGGCTCTGAGCCATGCCACTGCACCTCCTTGAGCCCTGGAGCCACTGCTCCGGGTCAGGAGGCTGCATGCTGCAGGGGCTGGTTGCTCACCCTGGTGGCGAGGACTCCTGCTGGCCAAGGGCACATAGGGAGCAGCAACAGAGCTGGGACTTGGCGCGACATATCCAACATGAGGGTAGACACCCCTTGAGGATCTGATGCTGCATCAACACCATGAGGGCGCATCATGTAACAACAGGCTGTGATGTCAAAAAATAAGCCAGCTAGTGCACAGGATTCATATTCCTCCTGAAAGCCCTAAAGACAGAGCAAGTCCGGTGTGACATTCCCCTTTTGAAGCTCTGCAGGAAACACGCATCTGGACAGCTGAGCCCTTGTGAAGCACCAACAGCCTGGGCAGTGCCTTCAGCTGGTATGGTTGGGACTGACAGGAACCTGGAGTCCTTTGGGCTCTTCTTTACAAGAAAATAACGAGGATGTTCAGGGTGACTACAATGGCACGAGAGTAGTTCTTGAGAGATAAGGGAAAGAATGAAACAAAGAAAAACTGGCAGTGGCAAACATGATTGGTAGAGCACTTGGACAAAGCAAATCGGGACAGATGGGGCAGCTGCTGTTTTTGCTCAGCTGTGATTATTTGTTTCTGCAGACTCTGAAGCCAGCCTAGGCCACTGGTCTCAGTTGTCAAGGACCATGAGCCCAGCTCCAAGTGTGAACTAGCCTTAGAAAACAGAAGCTGAAGGCAAAAGGCTCAGAAGAGACCAAGTGGCTGCACTCAGGCCAGCACAAGAGCCGTTAACCTAGCACAGGTCTCCATGATGCCTGCAAGACCCATGCTGGATGACTTCCAGTGGTCACCTTCTACCTTCGCATCCTCACCTCTGCCACCAGGTTCCAGTCTTCCCCCAATCCTCACCCTATGCACAAGGGTTATCCCTTCAGCAAGACTGAGTGCATTGAGCTACATAGCCAGTTTAGCCTGCTATTACACGTATGTATGTACTTATATAGATACAGACAAGTGCACAGGTGTACTGAGAGAGTTGGGGTTGTTCAGCCTGGAGAAGAGAAGACGCCAGGGAGACCTAGGGCAGCCTTTCAGTTCTTTAAAGGGGCCTATAAGAAAGATGTGGAAAGACTTTTTAGCAGGGCCTGTTGCAGTAGGACAAGGTGTGATGGGTTTAGACTAAAAGAGGGGAGATTCAGAATAGATGTGAGGAAGAAATTCTTCACAATGAGAGTGATAAAATACTGGCACAGGTCGCTCAGAGAGGTGGTGGATGTGCTGTCCCTGGAGACATTCAAGGCTAGGCTGGATGTGGTTCTGCGGCTGGAACTAGATGAGCTTTGAAGGTCCCTTCCAACACAACCCATTCTGTGATTCTATGATTCTACATACACATACACAGGTACACACATTCGCACTTCCTGCAAGTGGTCCTCAGTGAGCAGAGAAGCTTGTGCCCAGAGGCAGGAGACTTTATGCACACACTCCGCTTGCGCAGGTCCCACCAGACCCACATGGGTGCTGATCCTCTCCCGTCCATGCAAGGGGCACGATGCCCAGTGGTGCAGAGCCAGGGAGAGCTGCAGCACAGAGCCACGGGGCAGCCG
>NW_009922790.1:5605-22137 GCF_000696875.1 Nestor notabilis | reverse complement strand
TCCAACCCTAACTATTCTCTGATTCTATAATGATCATTTTCACTTATTTCCTTGATAATGAGACTCTACCAGCTGCTGGCAGTAGTGAGTTTTATTTCCATAAATTTTAGGTAATCATACAACTCTACTGCCATTAAAATAATTGTATTGTTTAGGGGGAAGAAGGAAGAAAGACTCAAATGAGTTCTGATACAAGTATATAGACCTGTTCAGAATATCTTTTATAAACTATGGATGCCAGTGTTTAAAACTGGCCTTAGTCTTACAGCTTTTCAGTTGGTTCTTTCATATCCCAGAGGCACATGGTAGGCAATACATAAAATAAAAATATAAAGAATTTACATTCCAGCTATATGTTTTGCAGTAATATATATATATCTGTTTGTACATATATACAGAGAGAGATAAACTCCAAGTACAAAACCAATTTTGGTACATTTAAAGCTAACCTCACTGAACCCCCTATCCACGTTAAAAATGTGTGGGGAAAAGGTAGCTGAAAAATTCCTCAAGCTACTTCTCAGTGTTCCAGAATTCATTACACAAACGGTTGTGTCAAAGGTTTTAAGGACCAGTCGCCTACAGAGGGCAGCATTTGAAATGCTGTTCTGGATTTGCAGGAATAGGTTTCAGCCCTTCAAAGGGACGGTGACGCGTTGGACGGTATATCGGCACAGGCATTACCTGGAGACACTTGGCCAGCGTTTTTCTAGAGGCCGTGGAGCTGCAGTTACTGTGGAGATGTTGAGCTGGCTCGTCTGTCCGTCTGGGCGTGTGTCCATCTGAAAAGCACCGTGCTGACTCACTGACAGAGCCAGCTCCTCAGGTAGGTCCAGGTGCCTGACTCTGCTGCTGCTCATGAAAATCATCCCTTTGCCATCGATGGGAAAGGGTATGTGGGTGTGAAAGTCATGTAGGCAAAGCAGAGGTGGGCAGAAAGGTGAGTTTGTAACCTTGCAGTGACTGTGCCACTTCATATTAAAAAAAAAAGGCATAGAAATTTGTGGGAGCATCTAGGGAATCAACTGAGAAGTACTGGTCTGGGCAGCTGCCAGCCAGCACCTCAAGTGACTGATCTGACCAACAGAGTCCATCAGTTTCCCATGTATTAGTGCTGCTAGCTCAGCTTTCACGGTCATTTTTAAGGCAGTAACTGTTCCAGCAAATTGGCAACATAATATAACTACTACTGTCTAAACTAGTTTCATGGTCATCCATTTTTCTAAAGTTACCAAATTTTATTATTTTCCCACGATACAATTATACCAAACATACACATATATAAGAAAAAGAAACATCTTCATAGAAATGTTGATAGTGCTTTGAAATCCTCTGTCACAGCCAGCTAGACGTTGCTAGAGGTCTCCCCGCTTGAATATTCCCCTGTTGCGCTGGGCAGAACAAACTTCACATATCTCCCCTTCTCCCAGCCCCTCCTGATCCTCTGAAGTCTTTGCTGGATGCACGGCAAATTGAAGATGACTTTTGCTAGGATCACAGTACATGGGACAAGGAGCGTGAGCGTGTAGGTTGGAGGCAGGTAGAATTTGTACTGGTTCTCATCGAAGGCCCTTGACCATCCGTATGTGAGTGTGTGCAGAGTGCTGATTACCAAGGCAATAAATCCAAGGGTGGACTAAAGGGAAGAGGAACACATGCCAGTTAGCAGAGGATCTCGTGCATGGCTATTTTCCTTTATTTTTTTACACTATTTAGTAAATGCATGTAGCACAGAGAAAGCAATGAGTATTCTTGTGTTTCTCAGAATAAAACATGACTGGAAGCCTTTCCTGGGTAGCCTGCCAGGCTGCAGTTTCTTTTTCTGATCAGAGGTTAAGTGTGATATTAGAAACACAGCAGGAGCTTCCCTGAAGATGCTGCCAACTTGGCTGTGAGGTGGGCTCTGCCTCCATGTGAAGCAGCAGCCCCCAGCCCCTGCTGAGCACGTAAGTGTGGGCAGCTCGCAAATGCTCCTCCCGAGCTGCAGCTGCCAGTTCCACTGCCTGCTGGTCCATGGCTGGCAAGAGGCTGCTGACCGGCGGGGTGAAGCTTCAGCATCGTGGCTCTGGACCAGCAGTTAGCACTGTTGGACGTTGGTGAAGCTGCAGCTTCACACACAGCAAAGATACCTTCAGGTAACTACCATCATCTAAAGGAAAATGAGATGGTGGAGACAGAAGTGCTTGTTCTGAGGTGAGCAACACCCCCAAAGGGTTTCCTTCTTTGTCCTGTAGATCTATGTTGGTTCACAAGCCAGTCCATCATACATCAGGCTGTGTGATGGACTTAATTCTTGAAATGGAGAACCAAGAGCCCTTTATCACTCAAAGAGGCAGCAAAAGCCCAGCCCCTGTTCCGCAGAGAAGAACTTACCGCATTTCCAGCTGAGACTATGGCTCCCAAGCACCCAGAGGCAATATTTTTCCTGAATGTTTGCAGCTGCCTTTAAGGGTTGCTTGTAAGAAGGTTTTTAAACTATGGTCCCCTCACTGGTGGTTTCCCGCCAGCATCAGAGGTGGTGGCTCCCAAGCTTGCCCACTGGCACTCAGCAGAAGCCAGGCACTCGCTTCTGAAGGCATCTGCAGTGCAAGCCTTTGGTGCTGTGTTTTCAAGGAAAAGCTCGGGAGTAGCATATTGCTCTGCTGCCCTACTTTGAATGATTATTCTAAGCCTGCAGTAACATCAAATTTCAGGACACATACATGGAAAATTTTGCTGCTGCTGACCGTAACTTAGGGAAGGAAGCCTTTACAAATCAAAATACTTGGCTTGGTGCGGCTTGGCACGGTCTTCCTCAAGGTATGTCCAGGGAAGACATATTGAGCTGCTTTGAGCTTCCCTCCAACAAGCAAAAATATCCCTGGGTGGCAAAAGGCTGTAAGTACCAGCTTGAGCCTCATCTGGCAGAGCAGAGATGAAAAGTAAGGCAGAGGAAATGGGACAGAGTGAAGTCCAAGGGCAAGCTTTCTGCCCTGGGTGGAGGCTGCTTTTCAGCCCGAGCAGGGCTCTATGCATAGCAGAGATGTCAGAGCTGGAAATAATTCGTTCCTCTACAGTTCCTCTTTCAACTGCTGCTGGCACTGGGGGAGAGCAGGAGTGGAAATGAGTGGGACAAAAGGTGACAAACCATCACAGGTTCTAGGTGACCCACCTTTGTGTGCAGATGGCAGGGTGCATGAGACTAAAAAAGCTAACTTTCAAAAAACATGGATAAGCTGCTGGTGGCTGGAAACAGCGCTGGCAGCTCTCAGACAGCAGCAATGGGCTGATCTGCTTGTTACACATAGAGGGGCTGTCTGGTGAGAGCAGGGGGTGCCTAGGAAGGGTCCCAGTGCTGATGCTGGCTGAAGGACCTGTGGTCAGCAGGGCCCCATGGCTGCCCCCACCAGGCAAGCTGTCAGCCGTGTACAGGTTGTGCTGTAAGTGTGTGAGAAACAAAAGTTTTGCTGATAGCAGCCAGGCTTAGTACATGCAGCTCAATATATACTGTGTGTAATGCAGTGCAGAGCCTGCCGAGCACTTCACAGGACCTGATTTGCCAACGTGCTTAGTCCTGACACCACACTGAGTTTTGGAGCTCTGCTCTCGTTTATCCTCTCCATGCAGATCCTGGCTATGAATCTTCTTTTTGTTTTGTTTTGTTTTGTTTTGTTTTAGACAGTGGCAGAGGTTTCTTTTGCACTGTCACAGCATGGGCAATGTGGTGCCACCACCCACATAAGGTGTTAAAGCCCTCTGCAAGACAGCTGTATGGAGATGGTTATCTTCCTAATGCAGGCTTTGCAAGTGTTTTCTGTTCTGTATTAACTCTTCTACCTTCCCCATCTCCCTGACTGTGAGGCTCCCTGTGAAGGTGATTCAGTCACATGTGGCTCATTTAGCAATGTCTAGGCAGCATCCAAAGCAAGCAGCCCCTTCCTGACTCACATACATTTCTGACTTCTGCTGCCATCAGTCCCGTGAAGTCATTAGCTCCATGGAAGTGTCTCTGTCTCACACTTCGTCGACAAGAGGGTTAGGAAAGGTCTGATGACAGATTCTTTATACCTTGCAACACATAAGCTAATAAAGAAACCAGGTCAATTCAACCTTCAAATTCCAGGAGGATTTCTCAGGATGGGAAGGTAAAGGCAATTATACACATTTTTGCTTCTCAGCCAATTAGAATTGATTTATAAATCACTGGGGAACATTAAAGATGTCTCCTGTAAGTTAAATTATATATGAATCATTCCTGTTATTCAGTGTCTAGATTCTGTACATTTTCTGTTCATCAAAACGGGACATATAGAGGAACTGTGTGTCCAATTTAACAATATTTAATTGAAATTTGTATTTCTGCAGAAACTACTACAAAAATTAATTGCTTTTGTTTCTAAAACCTTAGCAACAATCCAAACAGGGTTTTCAGTCCACCAGTCAACAGATGTGTATTTTAAGAACATGGCAGTATCCCATGACACTAGTACAGGCGCTTACACTGCTGCTGGACAATGTCAGACTTGGGAAGCCCCAGATAAGGAGAGGACCAAAGTGGCTCCTGAATTTGTATTAAGTCCCAGTCCTCTCTCAAATGTGGCTCTTGGTGCAGTGTCTCAAACACACCAGGCCGTTCAACTGAGATGACAACGAATTGCTGCATTTCCTGGAAAACGTCTGGCTGGGGCAGCCGCGCTCTGCGTTTTCCTTCTCTCACTTTTCCCAGGCACGGGAAGCCACGATGCCTCTGATGCACTGTAAACAGATCAAGTGCGAAGACATCCCAAATATTTGAGAAAGCAGCCTCACACTTCACGCTCTGTATTTACATGCTGCTGCTGTGCATTAATTCGTGGAGGATCACATCACACTACCTGAATATTAACCTCTAGCGTCTGAGACCAGTAGCTGTATCTGCTCTTAATTTCTACAAGAAACTTACTAAAGAGTAAATAATTTAGAAGAGTCCTCATTTAAAACAAGAAAACACTCCCCCTCGCGCCCCCCAAACCAGAAGCTAACATGCTAAGAGATCTGTAACCTGCTCTTTCTACATGACATTTCCACAGTAGGGCACAATACCGGCTGTGCCTCTCCTGCATGTGATCAGCTGGGAGCTCGTGTTGCACTGCCATGCTTTGTCCCACAGGGACAGAAATAGGCATGGGTATCTTTCCATGAACTAGGCCAGCCAGTTCCCATACAGGGCAGCCAAGAGCTATTTTGGAGCTGACCATCACGTATTTGATCCTGCCACTGACGTACCCTTAGAAAGATGCAGGAAAAGGTCCCAAAAGGCAGATGCAGCAGTTGTGTTACATGCACTGATAGGAGATGGCAGCACTATCTGCTGCAACAAATAACAAGCAATAGGCCAAGAGGAGATGGCCTCGAGTTGCATCAGGGGAGGTTTAGATTGGAAATTAGGAAAAATTTCTTCCCTGAAAGGGTTATCAAGCACTGGAACAGGCTGCCCAGGGAAGTGGTGGAGTCACCATCCCTGGAGGTATTGGAGGTGTAGATGTGGCACTTAAGGACATGGTTTAGTGGTGGACTTGGCAGTGCTGGGTTAATGGTTGGACTTGATGATCTTAAGGGTCTTTTCCAACCTAAATGATTCCATGACAACTATACATTACATGACATAATGCCAGCACCCTCCAGGAGAGCTGCCAGGCTGCCAGGGTAACCAAAAAGAAATGCAGGGGGTTTTGATGCCTCACTCCAGGCTGCAAGGAAAGACTTCATTTGGGATTCCTGGTATGAGATGCCTAAGCCAGGATCAATTTATCCAACATCCCAGCAGCTGCAGCTCTCTCCTGAGACATGGTGGCAAGAATTAATATGCTCCTGTTGTCTGATCTGAAAGAGAGGTTTAAAGCTGGGTCTCCCTTCTCCCTGAGGGACAGTCTCTTGGGATCAAGCTCTCCTGGTGAGGCTTTTCTACTCAGTGTAAATAATTACTTACTAGCCCACAGCAGGAGAGGAAAAAAGACAAAAACTGACTTGCTTGTTTGGTGATCAGGGCATTTGTGGGGGAGGTGGGGGGAGCAGGCTTCAAACTCCTGCTCTAATAAGTACTGAATTATTTATATGCCGCAGAAAAGCTCCAACAGGAGAGGCTGGATGACAGGTATTCACCTCTGCACCACAAACCCTGCCCTCCCCTTTTGAACGTTTAGGTGTCTGCCAGTGTGATGCACAGAGAGGGTCTGCGGGGGAGAGGCAGGGGGATGGGGTCCCACGGGGGCTCACACATGTCAGGATGTCTCATGGGTCCCTGCAGCAGAACGAGGAGCCTGGTGCATGCTAAGCAGCAGCGATGTAGGAGACACAAATAACAAGGGGTTTTAGGGCTATCGGATGCGACAGTGACACGGTGAGTGGAATGTGACCTCAAAATCCTCTCTAATGTGTGGGTAATACTCGAGGGTTCATTCCCTGCTATCCTCATCAGTTAGCCCTAAGCCTGGCTCCAAGCGCATCCCTGGGAATGCTGCAGCCCCTGAGTTTGGGGTCTGTGAATGTCTCATGTGGTGGACGCAGGTCACTGAGGGAATTTGGCCCTTGAGAGCTTGGACATTGCTGCAAGTGGGAAGAAGGCTCCTAAACCACTGAATGATTTTGGAGAAAGAAAAATCACATTCCTAACTCACTTTTTAGTATCAGACACAGCCTTTTCATTGAAATCATCCTCAGTTCTCTGTGCTTCTTGGGCTCTGTCATTTTTATAGACCAGCCTAAGCCTTTTTGAACCTGTCTATTGAGTATTTGGGTGCATGCAAGCTCTGCCAAACCTGACCTTCCCCTCCACTGTCTTCCCAGGTGATTTCCTTTACAGAAGCTCGCTCTCTCTGAAATGCAAGGGCAGATCCGTGTCTTCCAGCCAGCCGTCTCCATGGAAGGTTACCTGCTGCCCCTCTACAGCCTGGTGCAAACTCCCCACAGCAGCTCCAACATGTTGTGCATGACTGACATACAACTGGCTCCAAGGGGCATCTTGCCCATGGAAGTGAACAACCCTGCCCTCTCAAAATAACCCTAAGGCTTTCTGCCTTTCTACTTTGTGTGACTTCAGGAGGTTTTTAGCTGTGCAGTGCTGCTCCCAGGCACCGAGTGAGGGGGAAAAGGACTCTGCAGATGGGTGTCATGCAGGCAAAGCCCATGCTGCTTCTTTCTCAAGATCTCTAACTAATGCTGCCAAATGCAGGGTGAGAAACCAAGATATTAAAGACTCTACTGCAAAGCCTGCCACTAATCCTCATGTGGGTGCCCATGGCACATTACATTTTACCTTTCCCCCTGGGAGAAGCACCCCATGCAGACAGAGTGAGCCCTGAAGGAGAGCAGCGTGGCCCCCTGGGACACCCACATCCTGCTGCCCTGCTATTGCCTCTCGGTGTCACCTCCTGGGCAGGGCGTCCATGGCTCTGGGGTGCACAGGGAGGTGTGGAGTGGCAGGCTTTGTCCTGACACTGGTGTGCAGCTTGCAGTTGCCGTGCTGGAGCAGGGATGTGCTGGGATGACAGGTCAACCTCTACCCTCTGTGGTCTGTGAGGGCCTGACTCTGCAAAATCACTCTCTGACATCAGCAAACACCAACTTTACCTGAATGAAACTGAATTCCCTCCAGTTGAGAGAGTTTGCGATGGATGGAAGTGAAGTGATGGCAAGCAACGACAGCAAGCCCAGGGCAATTATTCCAACAGAGAGATAAATCTCCATCCTCCAGACTTCCTCCTCTACCCAGATACTCATCTTCTTCTCCACAGCCTGGAATGACAATGAAGGCTTGTTAAAACAGAGTGCTTAGGAATAGAGGAGCTGAATTTTATTTGTATTTGTTTTGGTTTTGGAAGCAGGTTTCCTTGATAAGCACCTGGTCCTATTCGCACCGCCAGCACTGTTTGTCTATTTGGGAGGTGTGGAAATGCTCTTCTATCCCATCACCATTTGGCCAAAGCTAGACCTGATTTGAAGCCTGCTGGGAACAACTGCTGAATGCTTTCAGCTCCCATAGCCTGTAACCACAGCAGCAAGCCCCAAAGTTGCATTTGGAGAGGTAATTAGAATGAGAAGTCAGTTTAAAGCCATGAAAACAAATACAGATGCTTGAATATGCAGTAGTCTCCTAATAACTTGTTTTAAGTGCATTTAGGGGGGAAATTGCTCATGCTAATGGAAGGGAAGATGGGTTTTATGCTGCATGGCAAAGATGAACATTTAGAACTGTCCTCTTCAGCCCATTAAATGGGTTTAATTTACCAAACAAAGATGTTGCTAGAAAACAGGAGGTAGAGGGAAATGAACACAGGATGTTTGCCTGGGATTAATGTGTGACCGTAGCAGTGAAGATGGACCTGCTCAAGGCTGGAGCTGAGAGGCTGGGGATGTTTGATGGATGCTTTGGACAGGCACTGCTGCCAAAACCAGCCATCCTGATCCCCTCTGCCCTCACAGTCCCTTCCCTCCTCCTGAGGCAGGTATCCCAGCACAGAAAGCAGACTGGTCGTGGGGCAATCATTAGATTCCCCACTCAGCTGCACGAACCTTGTGCCATCCCAGGAGAGAGTGTGGTGGAGCAGCAAGAAGCCAGGGGCAGGAGAAGGGCAGAATGCCATTTCCCCATGGCACTGCCGAGTTACAGAGCTGGCTGAATTGTCTGCAGATAGCACTCTCACACTGGATAAACACTGACAAGAGTCTCAATAAGGCAAGTAAAGTCCTTTTCATTTCCTCCTTCTCTTAGGCTATGACCAGTTCTTCACCATCCTGTTGTAAAACTCCTGGAGGCACATTGTGAGGACACACTTTCTACAAAACAACTCCCACTCCCCTAATTATGACTTGGTCACTCCAGCAGGCACCTACTGTGAATGTCAGTGCGAGCAAACAGGGCTCTCCCAAAATCTAGGGATAAAATCTGAGGAGTACTCTGCTTCCTCCGCTACTGGATTTCTCCTCGCACCTTTCCTGCCTCTGTGCCAGCCTCAGACATGCCAGGTGCCAGGTACGGCTGGTTTCAAAGACTTGCCCGTGCTTCTGGGGAGCTATGGCACAGGGGAGTTTGATCCTGGCCGTGCTAAGATGCACGTGCAGCACCCTGCTGAGATGACTGGTCCTCAGTGCAGATGGGTGCATGCCTGGTGCGTGGTGTGCGGTTGCCCCATGGAAGAAGAGCTCGTATAGATAACAGCTTATTCCCACTGTCATACGTGCTTTGGAAAATGAATGCAAAAGCCAAGATACTAAACCTACTTCCCAACATCTGGATGTGTGTGGAAGATTACTACAAGTGCTGACCTGAAGAGTACCCACATTACCTGCTTGACGGCTGTCTCAATTAACTGGTAGCGGTGGGAGCGGCGCATGGGCAGACAGAAGCTGTACACGGCATGCAAAGCTGCACAGAAGAAGCTGAGGAGACCAATCTGCTTTCGGTGCTGGAGCCACTGGTCGAGCCAATCTGGAAAGCGCCTGTATTTGGTGCCATAATAGAGCTGCGAGCAGGCTGCCAGCACCCCAGGCAGGTAGACAAGAGACAGCATGACATAGGCCACACAAGGCAGTGTTGTATTGACCACCTCGATGGGGATCTTGTAAAGCTTGTTCTTCTGCTCCCTGATGTAAGGGTGGATGACCTGCCGGATCAGGTTGTAAGTGAAGAAGCAAAGAAAAAGCCCCAGAGCCAAAAAGATGGGGATTTTCCAGGCTGGCAAGAGGCGCAGTGGAATGTTCTCGATCTCAGAGGCTGATGACATGCAGCCCATATCTACAGGGGTGAATCCCATGACTTGAGCAATTTCTGCTACAGTGCGCTTGGCTTCTTGGTTATTTGAGCAAATTAGAACCTGCAATGAACAGAAAGATAAACACAGGGCAAAGAGAGATCAGGCTGCTGGGAATGAGTGTGGTGGGAAGCATGCTAAAGCGAGCCTATGTTATGAACATCATGCTTCCTGGCAGGCTTTCTGATGGGAATTTACTATGGCTGCCAAAGCCCTGTCTTCTGGACAGGTTTCATTTCATGTGTGCATCACCAGTTTGTTTTACTGGCTGTGTTTAGACAAACAAATGATTAAATAATACTTCTCACTTAGGCAGAGGCTCCAAAGCCTACAGGGCATGAAGTAAGTGAGGGTACTTAATTTCTGAGCAAAGAAATGTGGAAGCTATGGGGTGGTCTCTGGATGCCACAGCCAGCACTCAGACCCCTTCTGCTGGAGCCTTAGGCCCTTTGCTGGTGCTACCAGACCTCAGCTGCTGAAAGTTGGGATTTGGCTCTTGTCAGAAGAAAACAGTACCTGCTTATTTCCATCCCTGGCACCTGACTGCAGTGTCCATGCAGAAACCACATTAAATCCTTTGACCACAGTGCAGGCTGGGAACAGGGAAGCCAAGTACTCAGCGTTGGATTCTTTGTGATGGTTGATCTCAGTGTTGTTACTAACATCCACCAGGATCTTGCCTACCAGCACATCAGCCAGGTCACAGAGGGTGGAGTAATGTTCCCTGAAAACTGCCACAAAAATGACATCCGTCTTCTTCACCGCCTCAGCTTGCAAGGTGACTTCTGCGGCAGAAGGGAAGAGGCCAGCTTTTCGCCTTGGGTTGCGGCTGCCAACCACCACCTTGAACCCGGAGCACACCAGGCGGATGGCCAACGACCGCGCGAAGTCCCCACTCCCCAGCACCCCGATGGTGCGGCTGGCTGCAGGCGTGATGCTGGGGTCACCCTCTATGCTCTGGTGGCCCAGGAGGGGTTTGGCCATGTCTCCTCCGGACATTCTGGTAGGAAAACAAGGGGAAATGTAAGTTCATTGTGAAGCTCTAGCAGAGATCCAAACCACATCTGTGGTCATGGGGAAAAATGCCACTTGGGCCACTTGAACGTGTGGTTTTGGTCTCAATAGCCCAGGACCCACCAGCAATTGGTGGGTACCAAACCCACCAGTAAGTGATGTACAAGCACCATTGGAGTGGGATAAAACACAAGGCTGGGTTAGAAGGCAAAGGGTTTTAGGAGGGTTTCTTGGGTTTGTGTGATCCAACACCTGCTGGATACACTCATCCATCCTTTGCTGTTCTTCATGCTAGCATGTCACATTGCAAAGCCAGGGCAATGCTAACAGCAACCATGACCAGCAACTCTCAGACCCCTGTGAAGCTACCGGGGATCTTTCATAAAGCCCAGAGCCAGGGGTCCATGGGGATCCCTGAGCCTGCATTTAGGAAAGCCAGAGGGGTTGCTTCTGATTTGCAGAAGCAGAATATAGGTAGAGAGTTTCAGCTGAAATGAAAGTGTCCTAAAAGAGGTAAACGAAGAGAGTTGCAGCCTTTGCTTGTTTCAATATTTGGGTCTGGCAAGCGCTGTTTGCTTCAGTGCTTCAATGAGTAATGAGAACTTACTCATGACATTTAAAAAATATATTAAAATATGATGGGATTTGCTCATGAAAGATCTTGATGAGCTTTACAAATATTAATGAATTTTGCCCTGTAACGCTCTGCTCTCCATAACGGATTAGACATTGAGGCCACAGAGAGGTTTAAAGCAATCAATAAATCCACAGACAGCACACCAGCCAGCCCTGGAGGTCAACAGAAACTCAGTCAGGTCACTGCCAGGCTGCTGCCACCAGTGGCTCAAATCTGCCTCTTGGCTTAAGAAATTGCAGGTTTGCCTTTAAGGAATGGGGACCAAGACAACTTGGTTTTGGCAGAGTACAGTCTTGCCTTATAGGTAGTCAAGTTCTTTCAAAGTGAAGGTGACCACTCTGATGGGGTGACCTGGTCCCTGGCACAGGCTGTATTTTTCATGGGCTTTTGGAAACATTCTTCACCCAAGGCTTTTCTGGGATTGGTGCAGTAGTGGTGCAAAGGGGAAGGGCACTTCTGCATGAATAGTTACCAATGGGAAACAAAGGCTAAGAAGAAATAAATTATTTTCATAATGGGAATAGGTTATCAAGAGATTTCCCCGAGGATCTGTGTTGTTCAACATGCTCATAAGTGATCTGGGGAAAGGAGTGAATATTGAGAAGATGAAGCATGTGTGTGATGATCATTTAGGAGAGTCAGTCACCACTGAAGAAGAATTTGCGGAAGGATCTCCTCATCCAAAGTGCCCGAGCACCAAAATTCACGACTGACACATGGCAAGAGCTGCCTATGGGCATAACCCCCCCCTAACTATATATGTACTTTAATGAACTGTAAATTTGTTAAAACCACTCAGAAAAATGATCTGAGGGTCTCATTACTCTGAAAATACCAGCTCGGTGCCCCCTGGCAGGCACACGTCAAACAGAGCCTGAGTTACTGGGGGAGAAGCTCTCTCACACAGATATAACGATCTCTCAGTCCTGCTCTTCATGAGAGGTCTACAAAACACCTTCAACAAATGGATGGTAAAACTGTATGATTCACTATCCTGGACACAAAAAAAATCACAGCTTCAGTGACAATACTGTTTCTGTGGCAGAGGTCTGTCTGCTCTCCTTGCCTCTCACCAAGCATCCCTTGTCCCAGAGTCCAAAGATACGTGTTAATGGAAGTGCTTCCAGGAGAAAACAAATGCCAAAAAAAGACATGCTGACTTCTCCCCTTTAATAACACCTTTCCTCTGCTCCCCACACATCACACAGACTTTCTTTCGTGCTTTAGATAAGAAAGTCCTGTTAAACTCAGAATTACTCATACTTCACTCTGAAGGTTTCTGCTTCTGTTCCAGACCTGCAGAAGGTTTTCTTGTGCTGCAAGGCTGATTTGGTGATGCTGGCTGTGTCAGCTGGGTTAACCCAGGTGCCCCCCCCCCCTGCCAGTCACTAGGATGTTTCATCCAGGAATTAGCAGGAAAGGCATACAAAACAACACAGAAAACACTACTATACCACTGTATAAATCCACAGACCAAACAGCACGCCGCAGTGCTGCTCACTCCACTGCAAAGAAACCCCCCCCCCCTGCCAGTCACTAGGATGTTTCATCCAGGAATTAGCAGGAAAGGCATACAAAACAACACAGAAAACACTACTATACCACTGTATAAATCCACAGACCAAACAGCACGCCGCAGTGCTGCTCACTCCACTGCAAAGAAAAAAAAAAGGAATAAGCCTAGAAAAAGGCCATAGGGAACGAGTGGGTGAAATCGGGCTGTCAGCTGGGACAGGGCTGTCAGCTTGGAAAAAAACACACGGGTGAGGAGGGAGAAGGCACCACCTGGGCTTTCTCAAGGTGAAGAGCAACCTCACAAGTGGAGCTCTAGCCAACTGCTGGAGTGCAACATGGAAACACCAGTGCTCTTTGTCCACAACCAGCTGTGCTGCAAAACCCCTAGTGTAAAGTGAAGCAGCTCTATCTGAAAAGATGTTGGGTTATTTTCCCTGGCCCCCTTTTTATAAGGGGCTTTATCAAAAGCTCACTGCTTACTTTTTAGAAACCTTCTTGCTGCACCTAAATTTATTTGTAACCAGAACTATTTGTTCTAGGGCCAACTCTATTGTTCAGCCTAATGAGCTTTCTTTCCTACACATTTCCCCACCCCCTTTTCCACCACCTGTATGCACAAAATGTTATCCCAGAATAGAGAGATGCATCTCTGGCTCTCAGCCAAGGAGAGAGAAATCAACATTCAGTGTGACAAAGTGGTTGTTACCGCAGACACATTTCATAATCGATCTAAAGCACCTCAGAAGCTCTCTCCATGCTCCCACCGGGACATGAATTTTGCTGCAAGCTAATTTTATTGTAGTGTGTTTTCTCTGTCCTGTAACTGCCACTGAACATGTAGAGAGATGTTGGCGATGTTTGGAGATAAACAGCTTTGCTGTCTCCAGTTATTTTGATTAAGAAGGATGACAGAAGTAAATGGCCTTTGAAGTCAGCAGGATAGTTAAAGAGTAAGAAGCCTCAAAATCTTTCATGTGGATGTTGGTGTGATTATTTCAGTCATGCTTTGACTGTTGGGGCTATGGAGCAGGATCCATCCCTGCTGTACAGCCCTTGATGGGATTGCAGCTTGGTCCCTGCCACTGGCTGCCACCTGCCATCACTGCCACGCACCAAAACCCTCCCAAGGAAGGAGGAGAAAATCCCTCTTTCACTGTAAACGCATGTCACCAAGATAAATGCTGTGGTCTCTGCCTAACAGATGCCTGGAAATGGAGTGTCTGATTAGGCAACAGTTTCTTTCACTTCTGTATCTCTGTGGAGCACGCAGACCCCCTGTCTCCTGCTGCCTCCTCTGACTTACCATGTCTACACCCCTTTTTCTGCACTTACGGACAATGTGTTACCTGCTTAAAACTCTCCCTCCCAAATCTAACTCTTCATGGCAAGGTCAACCCATCCAAAGCCAGTGCAAAGCACCGGGGTCAGGATACTGCAGAGTCACCTGGAAGCAGAGGAGGCCAAGAGTGAATACCATGGTGTTCAGACACATCTTTATCACGCTGCAGCCTTAGATAAACCTCATTTACTGATCTTCCCTATCAAGGATACTGCAGCCCTTCTGAGTTATGGCACATATGGCAATTCAAGATCGGTTTCTCACCAAGGAAGATACAAGATGATTTAAAGCACAGCCCTCTGGAAGTAAACTAGCTTCAAGCCTAACCGGGAAGCAGTCCCCTAATTAAAGTATCTAATGCAGTGTAAAGCTAGACTATTAATGACACCCTTATATCACTGCATGGGGATGCTATGTCCAGCTCTAGCATGCTTGTTCCTGTGTGCAGTTTACTGACTGCATTGCAATTACTGCTATTATTTGCAGGACAATAGCAGTGATGGCAACGAGCAAGATGGGGAGCTCCCGCCTGCCAGGCACCCTACCAAAACTGGCCAGAAGGCCACGTCTGCCCCAGAGAATGGGATCAGACAGACAAAAGCGGGGTGAAACGAAGCAGTCAAATCTCTGTTGCCCAGGCAGAGGGAGGGAGTGGCTCTCACAGAAGAAAACCACGGATAATTCAATGTGTTTTGCACCTGAGGCTTGGCCGAGGCTGTTAGCTTAGGCTCAGCGCCAGGCAAACAAGGTTTTTCTGCCTCCCTGCCCACACTGAGCAGCCTCGCTCAGGTTTTGCAGCAGGACAGCCGGATGGGATGGAGCTGCGCTGCAGGAGCCCACTCAGGTGTCTCTGGGCTCACAGCAGAGTCAATCTGCCAAGCAGATCATCAGCCACCACTAACGGGGAGCTGGCTCAATCGTTATCCCCCTTCAACAGACGTGGGGTACTGAGATACTAATGACAACAGGACTCCAGCAAGTTTGCCTGGGAAGACCCAGATATTCTTGACCACATGTTTAACAGTGAGACCACCTTTTTGGGCTCCTTTCACTTCCTCTGGTACAGCAGAATAGCCTAGCAGTCTCCTGCAACGCGCAGTCTGGAGGTGCTTGAGTTGCAAAACCTGAAGGGGGATGGGCTTGTGGTGGCAAGGCACAAGCTTCACTTCAGTTCTGGCCAAAAGAAATCAAGATCCATTTCAGTGCCTTGGTATTCAGATTTATCAGATAAAAGACAACTTAGTTTTATAGTTACTCTAATTAAAAAAGCAGTGTCTTAAACATATCGCTGAATCAAACTGTACCAAAATACATGGCAGCAATCCCACAAGGAGCTCCGAGTTATGGTGCTGTCCAGTGCAATTGGCTCCTGTTCGCACAAAGCTCATCTCCAAGCTCAGTCTCATGCATGGAGTCCGACCAGCAGTGCACCTTGGCTAACACAACTGCTTTTGTGTCTTCCCCCAAGGTCAGGTTCTGTTTAGTCCGACCACAACGGAGTCTTGAGTAGCTGTGGATTCAACTTGATTCAGGTCATCACAGAGTCTGCTCTGTGCTTCAGCTTCTGTATTGGGAGTTATTTGAGATAAAGCACGTAATTATCATCTACATCCTCTAATGAGCATGTGGGTCGAAAGACCAGCAAGCTGCATGAGGAATCAGCTGATGTAGCAGAGCACTTGGTCAAGTCATTGCAGAGGAACATTGTGCTTTCTGCATGGGGATGGTCTCTTTGGGTGCTGCCAGCCTTGACTACCACCCAACTCCAAGGAGCATGGGCCCACAAACACACACACCAGAGGAACAGGGGTGTTCTTTGCCCCCAGGGGACTTTTGGTCTGCATAGAGAGAGACCTTTGAACCATGAAGCTGAAGCTCTACACTTTCTGTTTGCAAAGCATCTCCTGCTGTGTTAACCCTTGAGAAGACCCAGCTGGAAAGGAGCGTTCAGTGCCTGAAGTCTCAATTCAGGTCTTACTGTGAGCAGAAATACTCACTTTTTTGGCTACAGCTGGGGTTTTTTTTCCAGGGAAAATAAAATATTTAAGACTCTTTTCCACACCCCGGGCATCCCTTCAAGGAACACAACAAGTACTGTGTACCTGTTGGGACTGGAACAGATTTAAGAAAGAAAGTGGCTTATCCAGAGCTGCTTTAACCCCAGCTCTGGTGCACATTTCAGGAGACTTTTCGGTCCTGCCCAGGCTGACTGGAAATAAGCCCTCTGCTCTGCAGGAAAGGGAAGGAAGGGGGAAACCAG
>NW_009922790.1:0-5574 GCF_000696875.1 Nestor notabilis | reverse complement strand
TCCCTCTTTCTCATTCCAAAGCAGAGGGAACTCTCCAAAGGTGCACACCAGGAACTGGCAAAGGGAATAAATCACCGTTCAGTATTCAGCCAGAAAAGCCATGCTGCAAACCTACCTGGGACACCAGCCAGGCTGTGAGAATGAGGAAACGCTGGCAGCCGGGCTCCCCCGCTCCGTCTCCTTTGTCCGTGGGGCATATGGGGCAGGGAGGACTGATGGGAACAGGGGCAGTTCACCCTGCACCCGTACTGTGGGGTGGGGAGGTGGGACAGGGACCTGCCCTGGAGGAGATGGTCGTACCCTGACTGCTGGGTGCTGAGGCTGTCCCCTGTGATATGGTGGTGACAGACCTGCTGCGGGCTCCCAGGGTTGCTGTGATCCCAAACCTGCGATGGGACCTATGGGGTTGCTACGTGTCCCCCTGACACCACTCTCCACCCTGATGCACTTTGCTTTCCCAGGTCCTTATCCCTCCCCCGGCCCAGGAAAGGTGTTTATCTGTTAAAACTGATACCATAAGCTCCTACAGAGCACAGCTTTCTCCCCTCTGTATCTCTTGATCAAATTAACCTCATTGCTTCCTCTTGTACCCACAAAGGACACAGCTAATCATTTGCTCCCTTCTCTGCAGACACATTCTGCATCTGGAGAACAGGTTTCACATCTCCCTTCAGTTTTTCCTGCACAAGTGAAATCCAGTTCTTTCCTCAGAGCTGTTATTTGCCAAGTGTCCAACAACTCAGCCTCTCTTCCTTGTTCTCATTTTTCTTAGAGGACTCCCACCCAGAGCTGCATATTCCAGTCAAGCCACTGAAAGGGACCAGCTGGAGCAGAGATGTCACTTCCCCGAAATGCCACTTCTCTTTCTTCATCCCAGCAGGCTGTTTGCTTTTGCAGAACTGTGTGACACTGTTGACTCATGAGCCGCGGTGCCCATCACCCTGTTCTCTGGCTCCTCATGGCCACTGCCTGGCCGGTCGCTCACCCAGTGTCCACACGGTCCTACCATACAAGGCATAACACATGCCCTGTTTTTTTAGACCAGCCTTCCATTTGACACAATCTTTAATTCTTTGTCTCTCCTTTAAAATGTTTCCAGTCCCTCCCAGCTCAGTACCACCTACAAATTCAGTACGTGCCTCCCTACTCCATCACCCACTAATGAAAACATGGGCTGATAGGCACTGACCTTCCCCACTCCATGCACCCTCCAGTTTAAACATTGAGCAATATTGAGGATGTTGTTTTTGGAAGCCAGCAGCAAAGCCAAAGGCATGTCCCTGACCATGAGATGTTCTTCTCCATCACCAAAATTCAAAAACATCTTTCAAAACAGGGGAAAGTGGAGGAGAAAGGGCTACCAGAGTTTCCCATGGAGGCAAAATAATCTCTTCTTCCCACAAATGCTCAGACATTTTGGCTACAGTTTTCCTATAGAAATACATCAGGCTCTGGTCACTTTACAGGGACAATTTCCTTTCCCAAGGTTACACAAGCAATGTTAATGCTGAGCAGAAAAAACACCCGCCTATCATATGGAACTGGAAAATAAATTTTTGGCCTGTTATTTTCAACAAAACTAAGCACAGTTACCAACTGATAGATAGTCCCCAAACTCTCCTCTCCCACATTTGTCTCCAAAGGCAAGGGGCCCCCCTTTGCCGTACCACTTCTCTAAAGCAAAGTCCTTGTCTGAAGATCTTCCTCTACTCTTCTGCAGAAAGATCTTGCTGCTTGTGCCTGCTGTGTTGATAGAGTAATGAGAAGCCTGAGAAGGACCTGCCCTGTAATAAAACTTCATAAAATGAAAATCTGAAACTCTGGGAAACCCAGAAGTTTCGTTGTAAAACCATGGAGAGCAGAGATCTGAACCAAGACAGGGTTTCGCTACAGCAGTGCTGATGCTGACATAGCATACAGGACTCAACACAGGTTATTTTCCCTGTTTGTCATCTCAGTTATTAAGTGATATAGAAGGGGGGGTTTACCATAACTTCAGGTGTTCTACTTAAGTCTTATGTGGCTTCTCTTGCCTTCTTTTTGGCTTTTAATTCACTTGCGGTTCTTGCCAAGTTAACAGCTATCTCAAAGTGACTCACCCATTTCTGAGCATTCCCCTCCCAGAAGGGAGAAGGGAGAAGCAGCCAGAAGCCTGAACGGTGGAAGCTTCTCAGGTAGATCTAATAATGCCCTGCAGCCAGACAGCATGGGAGGAGGTGCTCCTGCCTGAAAGAAGCTCCTGGGCTGGATAAAATCTCTTCCACTCTCCTCCGGGCAGCGTGTGTGCTGCTCTGCCAGGAGCTCGAGGGCTTCAGAGATAGAGCGACCTGACTTCAGCAGCCATTGCAGGGAACTGGCAGGCTCCAGCTGTTTAAAACCTCTTTGTTGCTTTCCAGGAAAGACACAGAGGAATTCCGCTATGTGTGCATGGAAATATTTGGATTGGCCATTTCTGTGCTGCAGAGACTGTTAGAAGGGTCTCCAAGATCAGCATTCCCTCACAGTTCTGATTTTGACTTTCCTGGTGACTCAGAACATGCACAGGACCACATGTGGGGAGAAGATGGCCCAGGAGGCAGGGTGGGCTGAAGGGAAGATGCAATCTATGGCACAGGGTCAGCCCAGATCCTACCGATCTCTTGCTTCCCTCCCTTGGTGCACAGGCACAGGACACGGTGCACAGAGGTAGCTCTGAGCCAGCTCTGAATAAACACAGGGGTGAAAACGGGGTGCTCTGCCCAGGAAAGGCAACAAAGCTCATGTAGAACCATGTTCCGCTTCTTCTGTGAAACTCCTGGGAGAGAAGGGGCGAACGTGACCAGCTGACCAGGTGGTCCTGTTTGGGAATCCATATAGTTGGGAGACATACGCGAGACAGAGACTGAAAGTCAGCTCACTGCCCTGGGGTGCTGGGACCCCAGAGCACTCTGCCTTCCCCTTCTTCTCTGTTCCGCGGAGCAGAGCTCACTCCCCCTTTTCTCCTGTACTGGCAGGGGTCTTGGCAGGTCATCCCAGGGAGATGAATACACCAGGTGAGGTGCTGAGGGACACCAAGCCACTAATGTCTTGCTGTCTGGGTGCCGTCTATTTTACAATTCTCTCTACTTTTCTTCACTCCTTCAAGTGGGTGAGACCAACAGGAAAGGAGGAAGAAGAGGGAGTGCTACTGACCTAGGACAAGATGGGAGGAGAAGCAAGGGAAGGCAGCAGGTGGCTTCACCAGGAAAGGACCACAAAAGGACGATGACTATGGTGATCATGCTGCCTTGTGAATATAGCACTTGTTCTGCCTGAGCAGACTATGTTCCCTGGGGCATGTTCAAAGCATGCCACGGACATACCTGCTGTGCTGAGCAGAAGAGGTGTCTGAGAAGGAGAATACCTTGGTATAAAGCAGCAGTAGAAGCTTCCAACTCAAGGGTACCTTTCCCGGGAAAAGGGATTCTGGTGCACATGTGTGCACATGTACACGAGCGGGCGTGCACAGTGTGCCTTCCCCCAAGTACCCCAGCGACTTAGTGAGACACGTGTTCCGGATGAGTACAAACACCACATATTTCACCACTGCTCAGGAGAGCGATCCTGTGCCAGGCTGTGCTGCAGAGGGAACTGGTGCTGTCAGCCTGGTCAGTTCTGTCCATCTGGGATCCCACTTTGATGGTCTTTAATGTGCTTTTTTAAAACCAGCTCTTATTCTAAGTACCTGAAGTGATCCATGCTGGAATCTATTAGGGCTTGCACATGATCAGTAGTTGGTATCAGCATACTTTAGTGATGGACACATTATCTACAGACCCTGATTCTTGAAGCCTATGGTCCATGGGGAGCTCTCAGAACATTTTTTCCCAAAGACTACAGTGGTGTACTCATAGGAACTAAATGGAAATGCACGTGTTACCACAAGCAAGGGAGAGACTCATTGAAAGTCTGAGAACCTGAAAAAAAGATGGAAGGAATTTCTGTGTCAGTTCCTTAAACCCTGGGCAAAATTAGCAAAATGTTCAAGTGACTTAGGCCCCAAAGTACCTAAGAGCTTTTGGAAACGCGATGCAAGCTCCCACGTCATCAACGTGCTTTCAAAATGTCTTATCCTTGCAGTTACGCTACATTTCACTTAAACTTAGATGATGATGGGAAACTGCTCAATTCACTTTAAGGCTGCAGGGAAAACTACTCTACAAAGAAGCAGTAAATTAAAATATGAAAATAATTAGCATTTTCCTCCATGATGGGCTTGACAAAAAGCTAATTCTAATCAGTGATGGTAAACTTACAGTTACAAATTGGTGGCATGTGACATATAGTAGTTCTTGATGTATATTATTTCTTGGTATGTGACATCTCCTACCACAGCTGCCGGTGCCTTTCCCACCTCTCAAGGGAGTTGGTGTGGCTGGCCTACTTCTTCCACCATCGGAAAAAATGTGTTTCCCCTGAATCTAAACCTGCTTCTATTTATGGGTGTGATGTTACAAGGTCACAGTCAAAGCATAGTTCCTAACAATAACAAGCGAAACAAACCAAAACCAAAAAGAAAAGTAAGCAAGCAAAAAAAAAAAATAAATAAAAAATTATGCTTTCCAGACGCATGTTCTCCTGGGGCTTGGTGTGGTCTTTTTAAACAAAGACTTGTTGAGTCATCAACATTTTCTTCTTTCCAATCACGGAGGAAATCGAGTATGTGCAGTGACTATGGGATCTTGTATTTTTGTACATTTGTTTCATAGCAAATGTGATTTTAGAAGAGGAGAAAACTTATGCTTGATGGAGGACTAACAAGATTTAAATACTGCATCTCCTCAGCCCTCAGGAGTATTGATGCAGAAGGCAATGGCCTTCGTCTCCTGCTGTCTCTCAATTTTGGTTTCTTGCCACTGGAGGCAATTTTCTCTGTGTTAGTTTTATTTAGACTACACTGAGGGATATGATCTGGGGTCCTCAGTACTCGTTTGTCCCCCTGCTTGGCTCAGTGGGGTGCAGGCATTACAAACCTGAATGTCCCCCCAAGCTCCCTGCTGTTCATCACGGCATCATGCACCCCCCTAGACAGACATTACACCCTGTGGGATGGTCCTACTAAAAAGTCAGCTCTCCAGTTTCTTCACAGCTTTTATCCTTTGGTACTACAATATGGATCCCATGCAGTCCCCCCCATAGAGCACTCAACCCTTGTACCTTGTGTAAGCTCACAAGGTACATGTAGGGACATTGCTACAGAACCCACATGTCTGCTCCCTGCCTGCCTGAGGGACTGTGGGTCCTGGCCAAGATTTTCCCCAAGCTTTTTGTATCTCAGCGCTGGTTTCCCCCTGGCTGGATAAAGCCATACACCTCCTCGGAGCGTATGTAGAGCTGAGAATGAAAAAGTGAAACCTAAGCGCAAACTGCCCTCTGCGTGAGGGACATAACTCGACTTGTGCATCTATCTACATGTGCCACCCCACCGCACTCAGAAGGACCACAACACGGGTCTACCTGGACAGCAAAACCCGCCCCGGTTCAGGTGGGTCTGTGCCCTGTGTTTACCGCACCTGCACGGACGTGTTCGGCAGCCCCGGGAAAGCGCCTCCAGCA